>NW_011494959.1:2953495-2958130 GCF_000754665.1 Bison bison bison | reverse complement strand
TGGAGTTTCAGCTTCAGCATCAGTCTTTCCAATGAATATTCAGGACTGATTTCCTTTAGGATGGACTGGTTGGATCTCCTTGAAGTCCAAGGGACTCTCAAGAGTCTTCTCCAACACCACAGTTCAAAAACATCAATTCTGTGGTGTTCAGCTTTCTTTATAGTCCAACTCTTACATCCATACATGACTACCTGAAAAACCACAGCTTTGGCTAGACGGATCTTTGTTGGCAAAGTAATGTCTCTGCTTTTTAATATGCTGTCTAAGTAGGTCATAACTTTCCTCCAAGGAGCAAGTGTCTTTTAGTTTCATGATTTCAGTCACCATCTTCAGTGATTTTGGAGCCCCCCCAAATAAAATTTCACACTATTTCCATTATTTCTCCCTTCTATTTGCTATGACATGACGGGACCAGATGCCATGATCTTAGTTTCCTGAACGTTGAGCTTTAAGCCAACTTTTTCACTCTGCTCTTTCACTTTCATCAAGAGGCTCTTTAGTTCTTCTTCACTTATTGCCATAAGTGTGGTGTCATTTGTATATCAGGTTATTGATATTTCCCCTGGCAATCCTGATTCCAGCTTGTGCTTCATCCAGCATAGCACTTCTCATGATGTACTCTGCATAAAATTTAAATAAGCAGGATGACAGTATACAGCTTTGACATACTCCTTTCCTGATCTGGAACCAGTCTGTTGTTCCATGTCTAGTTCTAACTGTTTCTTCTTGACCTGTATACAGATATCTCAGGAGGCAAGTCAGATGATGGTATTCCCTGAAATAAAGATAGTATTATTCTCTGGAATAAATAAAGATGGTATTCCCATCTCTTTAAGAATCTTCCACAGTTTGTTGTGATACACACAGGCAAAGGCTTTGGCACAGTCAATAAAGCAGAAATAGATGTTTTTCTGGAACTCTCTTGCTTTTTCGATGATCAAACAAGATGTTGGCAATTTGATTTCTGGTTCCTCTGCCTTTTCTAAATCCAGCTTGAACATCTGGAATTTCACAGCTCATTTTCTGTTGAAGCCTGGTTTGGAGAATTTTGAGCATTTCTTTACTAGCATGTGAGATGAGTGCAATTGTGTGGTAGCTTGAGTATTCATTGGCATTGCCTTTCTTTGAGATTGGAATGAAAACGGACCTATTCCAGTCCTGTGGCCACTGTTGAGTTTCCCAGTTTTGTTGGCATATTGAGTGAAACACTTTCACAGCATCATCTTTTAGGATTTGAAATAGCTCAACTGGAATTCCATCACCTCCACTAGCTTTGTTCATAGTGATGCTTTCTAAGGCCCACTTGACGTTGCATTCCAGGATGTCTGGCTCTAGGTGAATGATCACACCATTGTGATTATCTGGGTCATGAAAATCTTTTTTGTATATTTTTTCTGTGTATTCTTGCCACCTCTTCTTTATATCTTCTGCTTCTGTTAGGTCCCTACCATTTCTGTCCTTTATTGATCCCATCTTTGCATGAAATGCTCCCTTGGTATCTCTAATATTCTTGAAGACATCTCTAGTCTTTCTCATTCTATTGTTTTCCTCTATTTCTTTTCATTGCTCACTAACATATCCTACTTATCCTTAACCAACAATTTGTTACTTCAATTAGTTGATAACAAATATAAAAAATGTAAAAATATATGTATAGCAATTTTTTAATGGTCCTACTAGGCTCTATACTTTTTTTTTTTTAAAGAAGAAAACATAGAGGGTAAGTCACTTGATATTGGTTTTGGCAGTGATTTTTTTTTTCATTTGACACCAAAATCAAAGGCAAGAAACAAAACAAAAAATATACAAGAGGGACTACATCAAACTAAAACTTCTGCACAGAAAAGAATACCATTAACAAAATGAAAAGGTAAGTTATGAAACAAGAGAAACTATTTCCAAACCATGTATCTGATAAGGGACTAATATCCAAAATACAAAAAGAACTGCTCAAGCGATAGGAAAAAAACATCCAATTAAAGAATGGGCAGATGATCTGCACAGACATACTGATGCCCAACAAGTACAAAAAAATTGTTCAGTTTCTCTAATAATCCCAAAATGAAAATCAAAACCACAGTGAAATATCACCTCACATCTGTTAGAATGGCTATTATTAAAAAGCAAAAAATGACAAGTCTTGGTGAGGATGTGGAGCAAAGGAAACCTTGTGCACTGTTGGTGGGAATGGAAATTGGTGCTACCATTATGGAAAACAGTATGGAGGTCCTCAAAAATTTAAAAGAACTACCATATGATTTCACAATTCCACTTCTAGGTATTTATCTAAAGAAAACATAAACACTAATTCAAAAAGATATATACACACCCATGTTTATAGCAGCATCGTTTACAATAGCCAAGATATAGAAACAACATTAGTGTCCATTAATGGATGATTGAATAATGAAGATGTAAGATATATATATATATATACACACACACACACATACCTACACATACATAGTGACATATTAGTCATAGAGAAAGAATGAAATGTTGCCATTTTTTGACAATAAGAATGGACCTCAAGTTATGCTAAGTGAAGTAAGGCAGACAGAGAAAGACTTCCCTTTTATGTGGAATCTTTAAACCAAACAAACTTATCAATACTATGGATGAAAAACATCACCTGCCCTAACAGTAAGCAAAGTATATCATGGCCATAAAGCCATCACTCAACTGCTGCCTGGACCTGCACACTGAGGGGATTCAAGATGGAGAAAATAGGACACTCTCCCTAGATAGATGCACATCAAAGGAATCATTTCAATGAGCCCAACTCTTGCATCTTCCCATACATAGAAAAGCACTAGGTACATTGACTTGATATTTTTTTTTTTTTAACAGAAATTTTTAGATGTTCCAACTACTGTTTGTTTGTTTGTTTTGTTGTTGTTATAAAACTCCTATATATGCTGGCTCCTCTCTTACCTCTTTGTAGCAGTTCTTCACAGTTACCTGAGGGGTTACTTAAGACCTCCGGCTTCCCTGATGGCTCAGACAATAAAGATTCTGCCTGCAATGTGGGAGCCCTGGGTTCAATCCTGAATTGGGAATATCCCCTGGAGGAGGGCAAGGCAAACCACTCCAGTATTCTTGCCTGGAGAATCCCCATGGACAGAGGAGCCTGGTGGGCTACAGTCCATGGTGTTGCAGAGTCAGATATGACTGAGTGACTAAGCACACACACAAGTCCTCAGGAAGTCCATAAAATAGAACATAATTCTCAAGTTTTAAATTATGCATTTTTCAGTTAACAATGCAGGGAAAAGATTGGTGGTTGCAACAGCTGCAAGAAACAGGTTATGGGGTAATGGAGAAATGTATGAACTTTTTATTTTAGTTTCAATAAATTGAATAAAATGTTTCAAAAAGTAAGGGATGTTGGAGGAAATTTATTCTAGACCCAAAGTTCTATTGACATCTGATAATAAATATTTATTTACATCTGATAGCATAGTATTTTATGGATAGAAAATTTGAGCTTGGATGCAAATACCACTTATATCAAGGATTTTGCATTTGAAGGCTGTAAAGGCTGTCAAGGGCTTTGATTCAATACTCCTTTCAATAGTATTATAAATACTGAGAATGAGGAATGTATACTGGCTTTATTTTAACTGAAGACACTACTTAAAAACAGAGTTAAGTCTAGATACCAGATTTTCTAATAACAAGCTTTGAGAAATGCATATGGAAATTATAGTTTTGACTTTGACAATTTTATGGAATAACTTGTTAATTCAATATGCAGTAATTATTTGTCTAATATGCCACATACATTCTATACATGTTTATTAATGGACATCTGATCAGATCAGATCAGATCAGTCACTCAGTCGTGTCCGACTCTTTGCGACCCCGTGAATCACAGTGCGCCAGGCCTCCCTGTCCATCACCAACTCCCGGAGTTCACTCAGACTCACGTCCATCGAGTCAGTGATGCCATCCAGCCAGCTCATCCTCTGTCGTCCCCTTCTCCTCCTGGCCACAATCCCTCCCAGCATCAGAGTCTTTTCCAATGAGTCAATTCTTCGCATGAGGTGGCCTAAGTATTGGAGTTTCAGCTTTAGCATCATTCCTTCCAAAGAAATCCCAGGGCTGATCTCCTTCAGAATGGACTGGTTGGATCTCCTTGCAGTCAAAGGGACTCTCAAGAGTCTTCTCCAGCACCACAGTTCAAAAGCATCAAGTATTCAGTGCTCAGCCTTCTTCACAGTCCAACTTTCACATACATACATGACCACAGGAAAAACCACAGCCTTGACTAGACGAACCTTTGTTGGCAAAGTAATGCCTCTGCTTTTGAATATGCTATCTAGGTTGGTCATAACTTTCCTTCCAAGGAGTAAGCATCTTTTAATTTCATGGCTGCAGTCACCATCTGTAGTGATTTTGGAGCCCAGAAAAATAAAGTCTGACACTGTTTCCACTGTTTCCCCATCTATTTCCCATGAAGTGGTGGGACCGGCAGCCATGATCTTCGTTTTCTGAATGTTGAGCTTTAAGCCAACTTTTTCACTCTCCACTTTCACTTTCATCAAGAGGCTTTTGAGTTCCTCTTCACTTTCTGCCATAAGGGTGGTGTCATCTGCATATCTGAGGTCATTGATATTTCTCCCGGCAATCTTG
>NW_011494959.1:2935042-2953395 GCF_000754665.1 Bison bison bison | reverse complement strand
ATATACAGCCTTGATGAACTCCTTTTCCTATTTGGAACCAGTCTGTTGTTCCATGTCCAGTTCTAACTGTTGCTTCCTGACCTGCATACAAATTTCTCAAGAGGCAGATCAGTTGTTCTGGTATTCCCATCTCTTTCAGAATATTCCACAGTTTATTGTGATCCACACAGTCAAAGGCTTTGGCATAGTCAATAAAGCAGAAATAGATGTTTTTCTGGAACTCTCTTGCTTTTTCCATGATCCAGTGGATGTTGGCAATTTGATCTCTGGTTCATTTGCCTTTTCTAAAACCAGCTTGAACATCAGGAAGTTCACAGTTCACATATTGCTGAAGCCTGGCTTGGAGAATTTTGAGCATTACTTTACTAGTGTGTGAGATGAGTGCAATTGTGCAGTAGTTTGAGCATTCTTTGGCATTGCCTTTCTTTGGGATTGGAATGAAAACTGACCTTTTCCAGTCCTGTGGCCACTGCTGAGTTTTCCAAATTGGCTGGCATATTGAGTGCAGCACTTTCACAGCATCATCTTTCAGGATTTGGAATAGCTCAACTGGAATTCCATCACCTCCACTAGCTTTGTTCGTATATAAAGCTAATAGTACACCTGTCCACATGTGGTTTATTTTTTTATGGTGAAGAAGTCAAATTGTGAGCAAAATTTGTAAATAAATATGGATATTATAGATTGTGATGACAGTGCTGGCTGTGTTTATATGGAGATTAGCAGTTATGCACATATTGATGGGGCTGGGAGTGGTGAAATAAAGAAACTCATATTTTTACTGCCCATTTATCTTGATAAGAAGTAGCCTGATAGATAATTTGAACTAGAATATGCCCCTAAATTAGTATGTCATTAAGTATGTGTATGAAATATGTCCTGGATCAGCTGGAAATTAATGTCCAGAAGGAAATAATTAGTTCAATAACAGAATGAGAAGGAAAATATAAAGTAACTATTTTCATTTCCAGTAATGGCACAGTGAAAATATTGTGTGTGCAGAATTATACTTATCCAGCACTCAGGAGTTTATAGCCTATAGTGCACTTCCATACATATTATCATCAGTGACAGACAATACTTAAACTAAGACTAAGAAACCTGCAGTTATTTGACTAAACTCTTGCCTCAGTCAAGTGCCAGATCTGAGTATCTAATCTGAGAGTTTCTCTATACACACTGTATCTAATTTGATATGCTTAAAGCCCAGGATAAGGTATCTGGAAAAACACATTGGAGATGTTAATCATATATTAATGAATTCTTTTTAAAAAGAAGATGAATGTATATTACCTCTAAGGGATATTTCTTTGTTTAAATCCTTAACATCTACATAAATAAAGATGCACAGTTTAAGTTTAGCATGTACTTTGTAACTCCAGCATTCAAGATGGTGCAATATCTAAAAATCAAATCTTAATCTAATTTCATTTCCATTTTCTTATTTCACTCTTGAGGTCTTAGTTGCATAGAACTGAATTGAACATCAACTGATTCAAGGCTTTTGTTTTATATTTCTGTGTTCTGAATTTTTCTTATATTGCTATTATTCCTTTCACCTTCCATTCCCAATTGCATATACTGCTTCTCTGAGATGCCTATCAAATGCTTTTAGCTTTCATTCCAACACATTTTCTGAACATTCATTTAAGTATCCATTTATCTTTTAAAATACAAATAAATAATATAAGAAATATAAATCATTTTATAATAATATATACTGTATTATAATATAGGGCTTCACTGGTAGCTCAGCTGGTAAAGAATCCTTTTACATTCAAATTGTTAGAAGAATTCAGTTTCTTATGGTTGTAAAAAAATATACTGTGGGCAAAAATAAAGTACTGTGCTTCAGTTAGAATCACTGAAATTGGATGCATATAGACCATCCATCCCAATTGATAGAGTTCATTCTTTTTGTGTTTTGAGAATCATAGAACAAATTCAGTTAATCTTTGCATTAGTTCTGTGTTGCCACTATATAACACATGACCACAAACTTGGCAGCTTAAAATAGCACATATTTATTATATTGTAGTTCTATAGTTTGGACTCGGGGATAAAATCAAGGTGTCGGTAATGCTGCATTTCTTCGGAAAGCTCTAGAGGAAAATCTGCTTCCATTTTCATTCAAACTGCTACAAGAATTCATTTTCTTGTGGTTGTCAGCTGTGGCCATTCCTAGCTGTCAGAAACTGCCCACGTCCCTTGGTTCATGACTCCCTTCCTCTATGTAAAGCCAACAATAACAAGTCAAGTCCCTCTCATGATTGAATCTCTCTTGCCTCTTTTTCCATGCTACCTCTCTGACTCAAGACAAGGAATATCCTCCAGTTTTTAAGAGTTTATGCAATTATTTTGGGACTAAGCAAATATTGAGAAGAGTATGAATGTAAAGTAAGGTCAACTTTCCAGAGGGCCACTTGGCCCTCAAGGGTAATCTATTGAAGTTAAACAAATACACATCCTATTTCCACTGATGATCTGATCTTCTACGTAAAATAAATAGTATAATGATACATGAATAGCATTAAAAATGCATACAAATATGTACATCTGTGAATTTCTTATCACATTTATGAAATACTGACCATGATGTATTTTTAAAACAAACCAAAAAAATACAGCCTGTTGTAAGAGTCTACATTTGTTTAAAATGCACAAATGTGTATTTTTATTTGTTAGTAAAGAGTGTAATTCTATAAAGTATATATACCAAAGTTTTTATTTCAAGATGGATACTTATATCAGTGTACATCTTGCCTTTTTTGTGTATATTTTATTATCAGATTTTGAGTTATGCTGTTTATTTAAAATCATAAAAAGTAAAAATATATGCAAGATAAAAATATACTTGTTCAATATACTTGTCAAGTACTAGAAGCAACTTACCAAAGAGAGAAAACCATAATCTTCTTCCCTTGAAATACTATTTCAGAAATTTTAACTTGTCTTCTGCTTTTAGTATCTTTATGTCTGGACAATAAAGATAAATGAGATAAAACGTACAGTCAGAGGACACTGAAAATACATTTTGATAAACTGTGCCCACTTATACTTTAAAATAGAGCACATTATAAATTGCTTTTCATTTTTAGACTCACAATTTTAAATATTCACACTCTATTAGGTAGGAAGAGCAATCGTTAAGTAGTTACATAAAGTAAAATTTTGCACAATTGCTGCATGATAGATCTCTTTATTTTTTGGAAGTAATCATGATGAACGTGAGATAATCTTCACTCAGTTCTATACTTAAAAATTGGAAGATAGAGAAAAATAGACTCTGAGGCTCCAAAATTGTAGTTTGAAAAATATAAAAAAAATATAGATCCAGATATCTTTGGGGAACTTTTTTGTTTTTAACTTTTTTTGCTTTTAATTTTTTATATTATGTTTTTTGTCCTACTATTAGGTAGGACATTATCTTTCACATCTCAAATGGTATATACATCTCTTGTATATTTTTATTTTTTCTAGATCCCACGTGTCTGATCCCTACATTATTTACTCTGTACTGTACTCTTGTTTGGAGAAGGAAATGGCAACCCACTCCAGTGTTCTTGCCTGGAGAGTCCCAGGGACGGGGGAGCCTGTTGGCCTGCCCTCTATGGGGTCGCACAGAGTCGGACACGACTGAAGCAACTTAGCAGCAGCAGCAATACTCTTGTTTAACTTGCATGAAATTTTTTCTATAAATTTGACATCATATGGCATTTTCAAACACTTCACCACTGAAAAGCAGCATAGGCTAAAAAAAAAATAATAATTCTTATTTTTCATCTTTTTTTTGTTTGCTCATAAGTTTGTGTAAAATTTTTAGATAATACTTTCATCTGTTTCAAAGTCAGCTCTAGAAATTATACAGTTATTATTTTCCTGCTTATGTTTGTTCTCCAGTTTTCTCCCTTCTTGGGTCATTCAAATTATCTTTTTTAAAGATAAATTTCCAGAGATATTCCATGTAAAACAAAGAAATAAGCATATATATTTAGTCCTCTTTTAAAGAAAATTATATTATTCACACTGTTCTACACCTTGGTTTTTACTCTAATATTCCTGGTCATTATTTCTTAATAGTAACCAGAGATTCCCTTTTTTTCCCATATTTTTTTTTACATATTATCTGAGTATTTAACAAATATGTCTGACAAAATCTCTAAATGTGACATTTAGTGTGTTCCCAATTTTAGCCATTAAAAGTGATGCTACCCAGAGGGATGGTACGGGGAGAGAAGGGGGAGGGAGGTAAAGGATGGGGAACACGTGTACACCCGTAACAGTTTCATGTTGATGTATGGCAAAACCAATATAATATTGTAAATTAATTAGTCTCCAATTAAAATAAATAAATTTACATTTAAAAAAGTGATGCTACAATAAATAGCCTTATAAATAGTAATGTCCTACATATCTGGGTATTTTTACAAGATAGATCCCTGGAAGTGAAGTTACTGGGTCAAGGATAAATATGTGTGATTTTGAAGTCTGAATCATCTTAAAAGAAAAAGAATAATGAATGTATTCTTCTAAATAAAAATATACTTATGATATTTACCAGCCTATCACTTTTACCAAATTGCTGGTACAAGACAAACTGAGGCACATGCATATCTCATGTTGAGCCTCTCAGTTTTATTCTTGTTTTCTAAAATTATTCCTTTTATTCTAGCTTCTTTAAAAACATATTATTGGAGTGACTTTCAAAGCTTCTTTATACATATACAAATAACAACATATGACAATGTTAAATTTTAGAGAACCGTCAAGAGAGACATGCTTTAACAAGTCAAAACTTTAAATAAATATGTTGGCTTTATAGAATGCATAATATGTTGCCAAGTAATTTGAAACAGTTTGTTTTGGAGGGAAAAATGGAGCCCAAGTAAAATCCTTTTGCACACCTGAAGTCCTCAGAGATGCATTCAGCACTTTATTGCTGTATGAGGCCATAGAAAGCAATCCTTCTGTGGTAAAGACATTTATGATGAACTCCTGTGAAACATCCAAACACAGGCTTTATAAAATTTAAGCAGGTTCCCATTTCCACTCTTTCAATTATATTTGTTCATATAATATGTAATTAAGGCATATAGTCTTTTTTTAAGTTATTTTTCATTCATAAGAATATTTATAAGATGTATAAATATTATTAACACCCGATTCTCAATTTTACTGATAAAAAGAATTCCATGTCCAATTTCATGAATATTTTGTTTGTTGGCTTAGCAATTTTGTTTCTATTCTGAAGTGTCCATGTTGTTTATAACAAAGCCTCCTAGTAAATAATTATCCACCAGATGGTATTATTTGATTATTTAGATATTAACCAGTCTCAGATTTTAATTGGTAAAATGATTTTCTTACAGAATGAACTAGTAATAGAGTCAAGCTGTGGCTAAAATAGCTCTTCTCTCAGGGGTTTCTAGAACTGAGAAAGATTTTTTAAAATTTACTTTGTGAAGTGCCCAATGTGCATGAATTGAATGTTTTTCTTTCCATGAGAACTGAAAAGAATACCAATATATTCCTCAATTCTTTGTTAAACTGTTCCGAATTTTTTCTAAAGAAATATTATAAAAAGCACCTGGTGGATGTCCTTCATTCCACACTCAGCTTCTCTGCTCACGCAGGGCACTGCTGACACATAGCAGCTACAGGCTGTCCCAAGACACTTCCATGCAGACCCACAGAAGCAGTTCTGTCCAGGGAGATCGGCTTCCCATCGATGTCTCCATGAGCATTTCCTTCCAGGTCCTGTCTAAGAGGGCATTGTGACTGCCAGGGCTCTGATAATGAGGTCTAATTCCAATATGCCCTGTTTCCATTACATTTATAATGGCTCTGTTTTTCTAAGTGAACTCTAAAGGATACTGAGATTAAGATTCTAAAGTAATTTAGGTGGTTAATGTTTGATATGGTCAGAAATATAATTGTAATGCTTAGTTAATCAGCATGTTGAAATAAATTTCTAGACCAAAATGGTTCCAAGTCAGGAAAACAAAACTCAGATAACTTTTATGTCCCTATAAATGCTCCACTTGAAAAGAAACACAATATGTCCCATCATTCAGTCCCCAAATGCCAAGCCTACTCTGGACCTTCTCACTGAAAAGTTAACTATGTGTCCTCAGCCAATTCAATATTTTGTTTCTTCCTTGGTCTTTTTTCTTTATCCTATAGAAGCTCCCTGCCTTCTGCCCCATTTTGCAATTCTCTAAAAAGAGACTGCTTCATGAAATGTTAAAGTTTAATTCCATTGTCTAAATTCTCTTCTGCAATCATTTTTAACAGTTATTGGCAACAAGGAATGGGATTTGAAGCTGCCTGGTAACAGCGCCTAGGATGAGACTCACAGGTAAGGCTCCTGTTGAACTGTCCTGGTTCATGGTTCTCATCACCACCAAGAACATGGGTGAGTGTCTCTTGCATGTGAGTTCCACACTCTTGTATACAGCTCTCCAGTCCAACTTTATTTTTTAAATATGACTATTAAAAAAATAATATGAATAAAATATTAATAAATACTTTAAAATATGAATAAATATATGAGGTCATATATTTTAATGAATATGAATATATATATATATATATATTCCAGAAAAGTTTTGGGATCTGGGAAATTTCTAGGGTAGTTATATTGAGAATCTGCCACATGTAGCAGTCATTAATACATTGTAAAATGCAAAAGAAAAAGCTAAGACTTTTCACCTCTGTCACCTCCTTGCTGCTAATGTCTGACTAACTACCAAACAAGTTCACAGCATAAATTGTGGGGAATTTGGATAAATAAATTAAGACAGAAATTTAGATTGTTTTGATCAAAGGCACATCAAACATATGTAGGCACAACTTCGACTAATTAAAATCATTAGGGTATCTACCACCAAAAAGAAATCTTCTCTTGAAGGGAATAATGGATCTATTTCTAGTGGGAATCTTGGAAGGCAAAGCTACAAAGTTGGTGCACAAGGATAAAGCATTTAAAAGCTGTTACAGTACTTTCCATCTAATCCTGAGCCTCCCCTTCTTTGATAAGTTGGTCACAGAACATGTTGGATTGACGTTAGGTCACCTGCCAACCTCAAGAAATCTTCCACGCGGTGAGCTACACTGAAAAACACCACAAAATCTCCAACCCAGTGGCCCATCCCTCTTAGGTGTTAATTTAGCTCTGAAAGACCCAAGACTTAGCTTAAAGAAATGGGATCCCTAAGTTTCAAGGAATTGAGTGCACATCCTTCATTGTGCCTGCTCATTTTATGTCTAAAAACAGTGGTCCCAGACTGTATGTTTACAAAAATGGCAAAATTTTACTAAGACAGTCTAAAATTACATAGACAATTATGAGGAATGTTCCAGTTATGCAAGATTTTTTTTTACTTAATAAATGCACTGCAAGGTAGATTCCCAAATCAACATACAGAATGAAATACCTATTTGAATTGGCATGTGGAAGCCTCCCAAAGTCTTCAAGATTCCCAAATAGCTTCCTTGGAAGACTCATTGCCAAAGACACAAGAGGTATCCACAACAAAAGACTGTAAGATTATAATTAAAACTGCCTGCCAAGTCGCTTCAGTCATGTCCGACTCTGTGCGACCCCATGGACTGCAGCCTACCAGGCTTCTCCATCCATGGGATTCTCCAGGCAAGAACACTGGAGTGGGTTGCCATTTCCTTCTCCAATGCATGAAAGTGAAAAGTGAAAGTGAAGCCATTCAGTCATGTCCAACTCGTATCGACCCCATGGACTGCAGCCCACCAGGCTCCTCCATCCATGGGATTTTCCGGGCAACAGTACTGGAGTGGGGTGCCATTGCCTTCTCCATAATTAAAACTACTGGAAATAAAAAAGGAAATATGTTTATACAAGAAATTAGTATGGGTTTGGGGTAAGAAAATAAATGAGGTGTGGAAATGTTGACTGAAAAAAAAAAAAAAGATACGCAATCCAAAAAGTGAGAGTTGTGTTTCATTTGGTGAATAAACCTGAGGACTTAAGCCTGGGACACAGCATCTCAGACAACTCTGAGAAACTTTTCTGAAGAGTCAAGCAGGGGATCCAGGATATATAGGAATTTCTGCAACAAAAGATCAGGTAGTTGGAATATCAAAAGATTATTGCTAATTAAAGACAACCAGATATCTCAAGTTAACGAACTTAGCACTTTTCTATATGTGAGGAAATGCAAGAGTCTGGGCTCACTGAAATCATTTCTTTGACATGCACCTCAGACATCCAGGGCCAGTATCCTTTGCTTTCTCATCCTGATTCTCTTCACACCATCTGGGGTGGGGGAATGCTGCAGATGGTGGGCATTCTTTGTATTCATCCTGAATTCCTTCTGGCTTCACATGTGGGTCCAGGTGGTTGTAATGTGACGACTTCATGGCTGCACCATCCTTTGTTTACTGATATGGCAGCCAACATTCTTAGTTCACAGAGATGTGCTTTTTGTAAGAGAGGAAAAAATAAAGCAATTTTGTCCTAAATTAAAATTGTTTAAAAGACATAGGACAAAGTCTAAATCATTATAAAAATTGTAAAGGATGTTTGGAAAAGAAATATTGGGAAAGGAATCTCATGTGTGATTGGGGTTAAGATTGGGGTTGATTTGTATTTTTTTGTGTGAGTTTTACATCGAAGGTACACTGGTGCAACTTTAAAACTTGATTTCCTTTTCTGTTAAAAGGGCAAAATTTTCTTAGATTATCATCCTCTCTTCCTCTCAATAAGAACTAGTGAGCAAAGGCTTTCCTTTACCTGTTAATTAATTTGTATGGAAAGCAAATATTTTGTGTCTTGCCAAAATAATTTATTGTGCTTAATGTTGTCATTATTAATCTTTGAATACATAATAAAACCAGGTCTTCTCAATATTAACAAAACTATGGTGATTTTACAACTATGTAACTCTGTATTTTCCTTTAATATCTTTAATCATCACCTTGGCTTAATGTATATTTTGACATATTTCCCCAAAATCAAATTTTAAATGAAGTTATTTTTTAAATTCTGTATTTTCCAGAGGGTCCTTGAAACATATCAAAAGATTTATTCTCTCTGCTTATAAAAATAAAAGTGTTAAACAAAATAGGCTTATTTGATATGTTAAATGATATATGGAGCATCATCAAATAGTGATGTTTAACCTTCTGAAATTACATTTGTATGGATATAATTATTAATATAAGTATTCTGGAAATTGTATAAAGATATGAAAACTCTGATGTCTCCTAGTATAGTGTTATCAGTCACAGTTTCAGCTATTATCTTAAAATGTTGTGGGTCTAAATTTCCTTGTCAATTCCATTATAACAAACTCTCATTAGATCTTTAATATGGGAATTTTAGTCTTTTGTCATTTATAGACAGTTAACATTTTCCTCTAATGCTTTCGTAAAACAAGACTCATGGAAAGGGACCTTTCAAGTACCATGGCCTATTGACACCTTTGAAAAATTGCAAGGTGTCAAATCTTGTGTGCATATTTCATAACTGAAAAAATTTCTACCTAACATTGGGTTTTGTGTAAATGCCAAAGACCTCAAAATCAAATATACTAGGAAGAGAAGTTGTTGATATTGAGGCTGACTTCTTCCTCTCAAGGTGCCAAACCAAGAACTTTTCTTTCCATTCTTCCTTTTCTCTCTGACCCTTCTTTTCCTAATTCTTATGCCATGGAAGTTTTTTATATTCTTTATCTACATTTTGTTTTGCTCTAGATCAGAAAGACAATACTATTGTTCACATATAACAGGCTATTACAAAGGAAGGTAATCTAACCTGTAAGAGACTGTTTGATTTTTTTATGATGGTGCTGATTCTGTAGTTATTTCTGTCACAAAATTCTCCCTGAGTTCAGATAGCTCAGTTTCTCTGCAATAAACTCACTGAACGTAAAATTCTGGACAATTAGAGACAAAGTAACAAAAAATTCATAAGCAAAACAAATTGCTTAAAGATATATTCCCTCTTTAGCCTCATTTATTTTTTAATATTTTAATTTTATTGGAATATATTTGATTTACAATGCTGTGTTAGTTTCAGGTGTACAGCAAAGTGATACAGTAATTCATATATCCATTATTTTTCAGATTCTTTTCTAATAGAGATTTCAGATCCTTTTTATATCTGTAGGTCTACTTCTGTAGCCCAGGCTACAGTCTACTTCTGTATTATAAATAAGATCATTTATGTCTATTTTTCAAAATTAGATTCCACATATGACTGAAATTGTATGATGTTTGTCATTCTCTGTCTGACACACTTCATTTACTATAGTAATCTTAGGTCTATCCATGGTGATGCAAATGACATTATTTCATTCTTTTTATGGCTGACTAATATTCCATTGTGTATATATGCCACATCTCCGTTCATCTGTTGATGGAAATTTGTGTTGTTTCCATGTCTGGGCTATTGCAAATAGTGCTGCTGTCAACACTGGGGTGCATGCATCCTTTCAGGTTATGGTTTTCTCTGGATATATGCCCAGAAGTAGTATTGCTGGATCATATGGTAGTTCTGTTTAAAAGTTTTTAAGGGACCTTCATACTGTTCCAACTCTTTGTGACCCTATGAACTGTAGCCCACGAGGCTCCTTTGACCATGGGATTTTCCCAGCAAGCATACTGGAGTGAATTGCCATTCTCTCCTCTAGGGGATCTTCCCAGCCCAGGGGTCAAACCTACATCCTGCACTGCAGGTAGATTCTTTACTGTTGAGCCATCAGGGAAACCCCATAGTGGTTATACCAATTTACATCCCCACCAAGAGTGTAGAAGGGTTCTCTTTTCTCCATCCCCTCTCCAGCATTTCTGTTTGTAGACTTTTTGATGATGGCCATTCTGACTGGTTGACATGACACCTAACTGTAATTTTAACTTGCTTTTTTCTGATAATTAGTGATGTTGAGCATTGTTTGTTTTCTTTTTTTTTTGGGGGGGGGGTATTTGTATGTAGGATCATTTCTTGATGTATCTGATTTCAGCTTGTTTGGGTTATGGAGGCCATGGCTCAAGAGTGTTCTCCAAATCGTGGACAATGTTTTATTACTAATAATATTATTGTCTCTCTAACATACTGTGTCCCCTCAAAAGATTTAAATTCAGTGCCTTTGGGCAGCCATTCATTTCAGTTCACTTCAGTTCAGTCGCTCAGGCATGTCTGACTCTTTGCAACCCCATGAACCACAGCATACCAGGCCTCCCTGTACATCACCAACTCTCGGAGTCCACCCAAACCCATGTCCATCGAGTCGGTGATGCCATTCAACCATCTCATCCTCTGTCGTCCCCTTCTGCTCCTGCCCTCAATCTTTCCCAGCATCAGGGGCTTTTCAAATGACTCAGCTCTTTACATCAGGTGGCCAAAGTATTGGAGTTTCAGCTTCAACATCAGTCCTTCCAATGAACACCCAGGACTGATGTCCTTTAGGAGGGACTGGTTGGATCTCCTTGCAGTCCAAGGGACTCTCAAGAGTCTTCTCCAACACCACAGTTCAAAAGCATCAATTCTTCGGCACGCAGCTTTCTTCACAGTCCAACTCTCACATCTATACATGACAGCTGGAAAAACCAGAGCCTTGACTAGATGGACCTTTGTTGGCAAAGCAATATCTCTGTTCTTTAATATGCTATCTAGGCTGATCATAACTTTCCTTCCAAGATGTAAGTGACTTTTAATTTCACGGCTGCAGTCACCATCTACAGCAATCTTGGAGCCCAGAAAAATAAAGTCAGCCACTGTTTCCATTGTTTCCCCATTTATTTGCCATGAAGTGATGGGACCAGATGCCATGATCTTAGTTTTCTGAATGTTGAGCTTTAAGCCAACTTTTTTACTTGCCTTTTTCACTTTCATCAAGAAGCTCTTTATGGCATCAAGAAGATGCCATAAGGGTGGTATCACTGCATATCTGATGTTATTGATATTTCTCCTGGCAATCTTGATTCCAGCTTATGCTTCATCCAGCCCAGTGTTTCTCATGATGTACTCTGCATATAAGTTAAATAATCAGGGTGACAATATACAGCCTTGACATACTCCTTTTCCTGTTTGGACCCAGTCTGTTGTTCCATGTCCACTTCTAACTGTTGCTTCCTGACCTGCGTACAGGTTTCTCAAGAGGCAGGTTAGGTGGTCTGGGATTCCCATCTCTTTCAGAATTTTCCAAAGTTTATTGTGACCCACACAGTCAAAGGCTTTGGCATGGTCAATAAATCAGAAATAGATGTTTTTCTGGAACTCTCTTGCTTTTTCGATGATCCAGCAGATGTTGGCAATTAGATCTCTTGTTCCTCTGCCTTTTCTAAAACCAGCTTGAACATCTGGATGTTCACGGTTCATGTATTACTGAAGTCTGGCTTGGAGAATTTTAAGCATCATTTTACTAGCTTGTGAGATGAGTGCAATTGTGAGGCAGTTTGAGCATTCTTTGGCATTGTCTTTCTTTGGGACTGGAATGAAAACTGACCTTTGCCAGTCCTGTGGCCACTGATGAGTTTTCCAAATTTGCTGGCATATTGAGTGCAACACTTTCTCAGCTTTCAGGATTTGAAATAGCTCAACTGGACTTCCATCACCTCCACTAGCTTTGTTCATAGTGATGCTTCCTAAGTCCCACTTGACTTCACGTTCCAGGATGTCTGGCTCTAGGTGAGTGATCACTGCATCCGGATTATCTGGGTCATGAAGCTCTTTCTTGTACAGTTCTTCTGTGTATTCTTGCCACCTCTTGGGCAACCATTCAGCACCCAATAGATGTTCTCTCTTCAACTGAAATGACAAAATAGAACAGAATATTACAAAAAGCTCTAAGAATAGGAGCCTGACTTCACCTCTTTAGAATACTACTCTAAGAACTGAAGGTCAGTGGTAACAACGAGTCACAATGGAAAATTTTTGACTAAACCCCTTTAATGGTTAATAAGATGAATAAAAGGGCAGACTATTGAAACAAATTTCTTGGCCCAAAAAGAACCACTCTTTCCCAGGGTGCCACAACTGAAATGCAGATAACTTTTCAGTTCAGTTCAGTTGCTCAGTCATGTCCGACTCTTTGTGACCCCATGAATTGCAGCATGCCAGGCCTCCCTGTCCATCACCAACTCCCGGAGTTCACTCAGACTCACGTCCATCGAGTCAGTAATGCCATCCAGCCATCTCACCCTCTGTCGTCCCCTTCTCCTCCTGCCCCCAACCCCTCCCAGCATCAGAGTCTTTTCCAATGAGTCAACTCTTCGCATGAGATGTATGTCTCTGTAAATGCTTTGTTTGACCAGAAACACAGTATATTCAGTCAGCTAATTTCCTAGTGCCAAGCCAGGTCTGGACCTCCTCACCCAAACATGGCTGTGTGTGGCCCAGCCAATCAGATATTTTCTACTTGTCTCTTCTTTGTTCTTATCCTTATCTTATAAAAATGTCTTCCCTTCTGCTCCATTTTTCAGTTCTCCAACAGCAGACTATCTACTTCATGAAGTATTTGATAAAGCTAGTTTGTATCACCTAAATTGTTTTCTTTAGTAAATTTTTAACAAGTGCAAGCCTGTGACAATATCAATTGACAGTTGCTACTACTGATAAGACTCTGTAGAGAAGAGAGAGAACTGCAGCTATATGTAATCTATTTTCAAAGTCATATTTTAAAACCCCAATTTCTATAAGTAGTCATACTACAGAAGTGACTGATATCTTCATCTGTTGTCAACCAACAGAAATTTTCCCTCATTTAGCTGGATTATAAGCAGTATACACGCATGTACATGTGCACAAACACACACACACAAACACACACAATGCACTTGTGCACGTACAGTAGGAACAATGTTGCCTGCCTGTGTTAAGTCATTCAATGTTAGGTACTTTGCTTTCAGACCACTTTCTACTATTTAACAGTATTTATTTTAATGAAAAAAATCTCACTTGATGGTGAAAGCAACAGTTCAATATCACTTGCCCCTTGCTTCTGCCATTTTATTTCTATTTTAAGAAACACTTTTGATCAAGAGGAGTACTTGTCAAAGAAAGAGGAAAGGAAAAACAAAAAAGGAAAAGGGAAAAGGCAGAGAGGAGGAAGGAAGAAGATGCAAGAATAGGTTACAAAATAGACAAAAGTTTTGAGATGTGGGAAATTTTCTACAACCCCAGAAACTAGGTAATGACGTTTTAGAGGTGATAAGAATTCATCATTAAAAAAAAAAAGCTCAATGTAAAAGAAAAAAAAAAAACTAGCTCTATAATTTTAGAAATAATTTAAAAATATGTATCTTATAAAATAGTAAAAAATACAGTGGTAATAATCTAGTATACAAAAGACTAAAAGGGGCATGGGTAAGGAAGACATTAAAAGAAAAGCAAACATTTGAATCAGTTCTAATGAGGTGGATGAAACTGGAGCCTATTATACAGAGTGAAGTAAGCCAGAAGGAAAAACATAAATACAGTATACTAATGCATATATATGGAATTTAGAAACATGCTAACAATAACCCTGTGTACGAGACAGCAAAAGAGACACTGATGTATAGAACAGTCTTATGGACTCTGTGGGAGAGGGAGAGGGTGGGAAGATTTGGGAGAATGGCATTGAAACATGTAAAATATCATGTATGAAACGAGATGCCAGTCCAGGTTCGATGCACGATACTGGATGCTTGGGACTAGTGCACTGGGATGACCCAGAGGGATGGTATGGGGAGGGAGGAGGGAGGAGGGTTCAGGATGGGGAACACATGTGTACCTGTGGCGGATTCATTTTGATATTTGGCAAAACTAATACAATTATGTAAAGTTTAAAAATAAAATAAAATAAAAAGAAAAGCAATTAAAATAAACTGTGCAGAGAGTACTTAACTAACATAGTACATATAAAATAGTCACATATTAGACATAGTGGAATGCACAACATACACAACAAGCATTAAAACAGAAGAGACGATGTCTCTGAGAGTAGAAAAGATTAATGATAAAATCATAAAGGACAAATTTATATGAGTTAAGACTAAAAATAAAATGCTTCTTGTTATTGAAAAAAATATTAAACAAAGAGGAAAGTAAAATGTCTGTGATGAAGACTTAGTGTGCTAAATGAGTGACTTATGCAAACTTAGTCAAGATTAATATAAAGAGCAGCATTTAATTCATTTGGGTGAAATGAATACCTTTAAATAGTTCCCCTCAAATTCAAAATTTCTAAGAAAGCTAATCAATTTATGCTGAAAGAAGAAAAAAATGTTGGTTTATTCTCTGTCATATAAAATGTCAAAGGACAAAAAGAAAATTGCTGTATTATTTTGAGAGGAACAGTTTATGATATAAGAATTCAAAACACAACTGCATTGTTATTCATATGTGAAGTTAATCAAAAGATACTATTTAGAAATGCAAAATCTCACAAAATATCCACAGAAGTGTCATGAAAAAAACATTATTTCATTGTGTAATTCAGTCAACTAAGATTAAAAATAAAATGAAGACATGGTATAAAATTCTGCCAGATAATATAGAAAGCAGTTTTATGCATATCTATACCATACAATACATATAAGAATATGTATAACATATAAATAACTACATATGTTTACAAATACAAATCAAAAAGGTGAGATATGAACAAAACTTTGAAGCTAATAAAAGTGAAATATGAAAAAAATGACATCTTTGTGAACTTACATAAAGGATAAGCAATTATGGTTTTATTTTATCATGTAAATATTTGAAGAATTGAAGATTTCAGTACACTTTTTGTTTTTCTTAAAGAACATTTTAATTTATAATAATAGTGCATGATCAAGTGACAATTCAAATATACAAGTCTGTATGCTGCTGCTAAGTCGCTTCAGTCGTGTCCAACTCTGTGCAACCCCATAGATGGCAGCCCACCAGGCGCCCCCATCCCTGGGATTCTCCAGGCAAGAACACTGGAGTGGGTTGCCATTTCCTTCTCCAATGCATGAAAGTGGAAAGTGAAAGTGAAGTCGCTCAGTCGTGTCCAACTCTTAGCGACCCCATGGACTGCAGCCCACCAGGCTCCTCCGTCCATGGGATTTTCCAGGCTAGAGTACTGGAGTGGGGTGCCATTGCCTTCTCCAACCAGTCTGTATAATGACGTGGTTATTAATCTTGTCCTCCATGCTCATGTAATTTCAAACACAAAATGTAACCAAGGCACATCAGACCTTATATTTTTCTCATAAATGTATAAAAATAAATAAAAGTGGAAATCTCAAGAATAATCTATTGATACTTTATGTTCAAATAAAATTGCAAAAGAAGTCTTGGGTTAGCCTAAAACTTGGTTTGGATTTTTCTGTAAGATAGTATGGAAAAACCTGAATGAAATTTTGGGCCAACACAATATTTTATCAAAATTGGTAAGAATTTCACCAAGAAAGAATAATGCTCAGGAATTTCTTCTCAATGATGTGATTTTGGATCAAGTTTGAAGAATTAGATTTGGTCCTATTGATGCCTTCTCTGTCAGATGAGAGGGCCTAGAAACAATGATATCCTAACAGCAAACAGTACATCTAGCCCTCAAATCTTGGTTTGTAATACAACTCTCCGATAGATGGAACCAGGGCTCCTTGGAGAACTGGCTGATTCCAGGACTCCGGAAAGAAAAGTGTAGGATGAAGCTGAATAATTATGTAATACAAAATATAAGAAAGTATTCAAACAAATAAAAGCACAAATTTTGAGCCATTTGAAATGCTACTATCAAAGTGGCTTTAGTTTGCATTTTTATTTATTTATTAGGCCTTCAGTGGCCAGAGTTGAAAAATTTAAGCATGAAGATACAATAGACTTATAACCCAAAGTGTGAGTGTGTGTGTGTGTGTTTCTGTGTGTATAAATCCTTGTTGATATTTAAAAGTGAATTGTAATATTGATTTAATAAATAAATGGGGTAGAATAGGCAAATAGATAAATATATGCAGAAGACTTTCAAAAACTTATATAGATATATTACCCTAAGAAAGGGCAGTATAGTTCCCCTCATGTTATGTGTAGGCTGTGCATAACGACTTCTTTATGAAGAGTATATCATAAAAGTGGGTGTGGAAGATGAATCTTCATAGTGGAAAATCTGAAAAACACAACATCAGCCAGATTCTTAAGTTTAAATTCAGTAGTGTTGTCATGCTGGTAATATATGCCCTTGCTATCATAAATAAGACTTAACTTCTATAGTCTTCCACCCAAAATATATACAGCGCCAGTCTAATCATGAACATTAGGAGAATCACAGTTGAGAATGTCACTACAAAATTCCTGACCAATATTCCTTAAAACTGTTTCCATTGTTTCCCCATTTATTTCCCATGAAGTGATGGGACCAGATGCCATAATCTTAGTTTTCTGAATGGCGAATTTTAAGCCAGCTTTTCCACTCTCCTCTTTCAATTTCACTTTCACTTTCAGCCATAAGGGTGATGTCATTTGTGTTATCTGAGGTTATTGATATTCCTCCCACCAATCTTGATTCCAGCTTGTGCTTCCTCCAGCCCAGCTTTTCTCATATTGTACTCTGCAAGTTAAGTAAGCAGGGTGACAATATATAGCTTGACATACTCCTTTTCCTATTTGGAACCAGTTTGTTGTTTCACATCCAGTTCTAACTGTTGCTTCTTGATCTGCTTACAGATTTCTCAGGAGGCAGGTAAGGTGATCTGGTATTCCCATCTCTTGAAGAATTCTCCAGTTTGTTGTGATGTACACAGTCAAAGGCTTTGGCATAATCAATAAAGCAGTCCCAGTATAATTAAGAATAGAATAAAATATTTAGTAAAATTTTCAAAGACAAAATTGAAAATAATTTTTTAAATAACTTATGGGATACATAGTAAAATATTAAGAGGAATTTTAGCATTTAAAAAGTTTGGATAAGAAGAAGCATTGAGTAACTGATGATTGTAAGTGAAAATGAGGTAGGAAGAAAACTTGGGTGTCACAGAATCCGAGTGAGAAAGTTTGACATTTTGCTGGGTCACGTCACCAACATCCTTATCATACTTTTCAGCACCTGAAAAAGGTTAATTACCATCGTGAATGCTTTATTTAAAGAGGATCTTTGTCTTCTTCTTTCTTGTTTTTTTCATAAATTAATACATGTTTTTAACAGAAAATCTGGAGCCCTCACTTGTAAATTGCTATTTCTGGCTCATGTGCTGACACATACAAACACACGCACACACACACACTATATATATATATATATATATATATATCAGATCAGATCAGATCAGTCGCTCAGTCATGTCTGACTCTTTGCGACCCCATGAATTGCAGCATGCCAGGCCTCCCTGTCCATCACCAACTCCCGGAGTTTACACAGACTCAC
>NW_011494959.1:2927016-2933832 GCF_000754665.1 Bison bison bison | reverse complement strand
CATTCTTTGGCATTACCTTTCTTTGGGATTGGAATGAAAACTGACCTTTTCCAGTCCTGTGGACACTGCTGAGTTTTCCAACTTTGCTGGCATATTGAGTGCAGCATTTTCACAGCATCATCTTTCAGGATTTGGACTAGCTCAACTGGAATTCCATCACCTCCACTAGCTTTGTTTGTAGTGATGCTTTCTACGGCCCACTTGACTTCACATTCCAGGATGTCTGGCTCTAGGTCAGTGATCACACCATCGTGATTATCTGGGTCGTGAAGATCTTTTTGTACAGTTCTTCTGTGTATTCTTGCCATCTCTTTTAATATCTTCTGTTTCTGTTAGGTCCATACCATTTATGTCCTTTATTGAGCTCATCTTTGCATGAAATATATATATATATATATATACACACACACACACACACACACATACATACACAGTATATATATATAGAATGACATGATTTATTCTCTCTGAAGAACAACTGCTCCTACTAATCTTTAGTATCAATTCAGAAAGACTATTTGGATCCAAGAAAATGTATTGATTCTAAGAAATCTCAGGTATTTACTTGAAGGTCTTTAATATCATAGTTCCATTTCTACCTTGGATCTCATATCCTTTGAGCAAGAATTAATCTAATAGATAAAGAATGTTTAAACCTGAATTCCATTTATTCTCAGAACTTTGTTCATAACTTTTATTTTGGGTCAGATAGTGGGCTTTGATATTTTGGGATATTTAAGTTTTTGTTATATAAAATCTATATGACTGTTTACTTTTTAGACATTAACATCAAATAACTATTTTTATATCTTACAAATCTTTATTTCATTTGTTTGTATTTTGAGGAAAGTAATCAGAAGGTAATTGTTTAAAGAGGTATATTTTCGGTTACAAAGAACTTAATAGTATGTCTATTTTTCATATGTTCACCTTCTTAAAAATGCTTTTATGTATTTCAAATAATTTTGGTAACATGTCCCTGAATCATTCTAGGAATAACAGTTTTTGACAATTCACTAAATTGTGTCTCACACATCTTGAACCAGCAGCTTACCCAAACAATCTCTGATCCTTAAAGCCAAGTTGGTTGCTTCCTATGCTCTCAGAGAGGCCAAATAAGTGGATAAAAACCTTTGGATGTTTCTAGGGTACATTTCTTTAACTCCACTTTTCTCTCTCCTTTATTTTCTACTTACTTGAAGAGGTTTCCTTTTCCTGGACTTAGTTTTAAGGCTTTACCTCTGATCTCTATTTTATTTGATTTCAGTCCTTAAGAATACTCCCTTCATTCTCCCCCTCACCCCCCAGAAAATGTTGCTAAGGGTTTTATTTCTAACAAGAAGAAAATAATAAAATTAAAATGGACCAGTTGGAACCAAGTTTCCTGTTGAGAATGCTATCATCATTTTAAACCTTAGCAACTCTGCAGAGTTTTAGTTTTGATCACCACGCATTCTGCTAGCCAAGTATTTACCATGCACCACAATGTATCAGGGATTACAAAAAAGCACCACCTCAATTTTTTGTTTCATCAAGAAAAGACTATATCATCCCATAATGCAAGTAGACACATACCCACAGACACACACACACACACACCCCAACGCAGACATTTTTTGAAGTAAAGGAAGAAGGAGCCATAAAACTTAAAGTACAGTTACCCATCAGCATCTGCAGAGGAATCCATGACCCACAGCAATTACCAAAATCCATGGCAGCTGCTTAAGTCTCATATTTGGTTCTTCATGTCCTTGGTCCCACATCTGTGAGTTCGATGAACATCAGATCTTCTAGTAGTTACTTGTTGAAAAAAGAATGTTTGTGTAAGTGGACCCACTCAGTTTAAACTCATGTTGTTCAAGGGTCAGCTGTAATGTGTGTCTTCTAAGTGATATTGCTGGCCAGAAGTTCTATGTGTCTGTGGAAATAACTGGTAAACAATCTAAAAAGAATAGAAAATAGTTTTATTTGAATCAAACTGAGGACCATAGCCAGACACAGATGCAAGAAGCACTTAATTTTTGTTCCACCAGAGTACAAAGTGAAAATGAAAGTGAAGACATTCAGTTGTATCCGACTCTTAGCGACCCCATGGACTGCAGCCTACCAGGCTCCTCCGTCCGTGGGATTTTCCAGGCAAGAATACTGGAGTGGGGTACCATTGCCTTCTCCAGAACCAGAGTACAAAACAGGGGCTTAAAAGGCAGATCAGCAAAATTACATAAGTTGTTTGACAAGAATTCTAATTAAAGCTGGCAAGAAGTAAGGGTGCTTGTTAAGCAGGGATTGGTTAGAGTCCAAAAGGGTTGCATAGTTACAAAGGGAAGATCTTGAGACCATACGACTGCAACTGGCAGCTGATAATAGATATTGTTGACAAAGTAGATCCAACCAGTCCATTCTAAAGGAGATCAGCCCTGGGATTTCTTTGGAAGGAATGATGCTAAAGCTTAAACTCCAGTACTCTGGCCACCTCATGCGAAGAGTTGACTCATTGGAAAAGACTCTGATGCTAGGAGGTATTGGGGGCAGGAGGAGAAGGGGACAACAGAGGATGAGATGGCTGGATGGCATCACTGACTTGATGGACGTGAGTCTGGGTGAACTCTGGGAGTTGGTGATGGACAGGGAGGCCTGGCGTGCTGTGATTCGTGGGGTCACAAAGAGTTGGACACCACTGAGCGACTGAACTGAACTGAACTGAACTAAGTAGATATTGTTCTGAGAACAGCTGGTAGTGTCTTGAATCTCATACGGTTCAGAAAATCCATGTTCTTAGTAATACACAAACATGTATTAAAACATCCACAAGGGCTACCCAGGTCCGTTTTGAATACCTGAAGCACGTTACTCCATTTTGATTTTTAAATGTATTTGTTTCTTTAATGATTTAAGTTGATGTACAATCCATGTTTGACAGTCTACAAACAGGTTGTTTTAGTTAATCTAAAGTTCAAATAAAATCACGTGTAAGTCAGAATGACTTCCCCCTACCTCAATATGTTGTGAAACTATCTTCCATCATATGCTAAACAGAAATATACTCTAAGATATCCAGATATAGCTCAGAGAGCTCTTGTTTCAGTATTTTCCTACAATGTCTTGAGAACCTTTGGTCCGTATTAGAAAATCTTTCTGTTAAAGTGAGTGATTCTAGCTAGCTGGTTGGTGGAAATTTGCCAAGACTTTCTTTCAGAGCATTTTATTGATTTAGCTCAACATTAATGGTCAGGAATCATCTAGAAAGAATTTACTTGTGCAATCTTAATTCTAGAAATATAGAAACTTCTTTATGAAACCTATAAGAAAGCAGAGTAAAATGATACTACGTAGTTCTTACAATCCACTAAGCTTACCTTATTGGGTGTAACTACTTACAAACCAGGATTTCAAAAATTATTCTCCTTATAGTTAATGATACTTCAACCCCTGCATTCATCATGTAAATCAAGGAGATAATTTTCCTGGGGTGGAAGACATCACCAAATTGCTCTTTATATTAACTATAGTAATAAAAGTTGAAATAAATTTTAGTAAAACACTGTGGGAAAAATCCCTTCCTAAAGTCAGTGCATGCCTCCAATTCCAGATAATTTCAAGAATAAAAAAACACATCATTTACCATAGCCAAGCTAAATTCCAGCTGTAGACAAAATAGCCTGCTTATACAGGTGAATGGATAAAGACCACTAAAATATACCCTCTTAAGAATAAAAAGATTCTAGTAATGTATTTTTGATCTATTTCAAAGTAAACTAAATAAAACAAAATTGAATGATAAACATAGGTTTTTCCCTTTTCTAGGTCACATGTTTGTCAGCTGCACTTCCTAATTTTTATTTCTTGATATGTAGTAAGGAACATTGCTTCATCTGTGGATTAGGCAATGTGTGAAAACACCCACAATTAAAAATTTCCTATATTTCTCTCCTTGAAGCCCCAGTCTTTCATTCTCATAGTCTGACAGTCATTTTATTGTTGTCTTGGAACTTTGACAGTGCTTCACACACAAAAAATCCTCAATCCTTATTTCCAATGACTATGACCTAGGTCAGTCCAACATCCACACTACTAGTTTTCAAAAAATATGAATACTTACTTTCAGTCACAAAAGAAAAAACTCATTTTCTCTGATTCAGTGATTACTTTAGAATATGCATCACAAAAAGGAGATTTTTTAAAAAAAGTATTTCAGGATGATTTCATCAAATATCTTAACCTTTTTAGCCCTCTTGTCATTATCCATTTATAAATGAGGTAAATTTTAGCAACAACATATGCTAATAGTCACAGTTTTAGGCTTTCAGCCAAGAAATTCATGAACATTAATGGGAAAGAGTCATAGACTCTAAGCAAAAAACAATTCAATAAGGACTATTTTTGTCTGATACCATTTCTAATTTATGATAAGGCCAACATGTACATATGCATTTATATATGTGCATATATATTTGCAGATGTACACATAAGTATGTGCTCAATCACTTCAGTCGTGTTCGACTCTTTATGACCCTATGGACTGTATCCTACCAGGCTCCTCTGTCTCTGGAATTTTCCAGGCAAGAATACTGGAGTGTGTTGTGATTTCCTTCTCCCAGGGATCTTCCCGACCCAGGGATCGAACCGTGTTCTGCTGAATTGCAGACGGATTCTTTACCCGCTGCACTGCCTGGGGAGCCCTGAGAGATAATTATATATATGCATATAAAGCTGATATATGATCTCAACTGTAAAGACTCTCACTGTGGACTGTGTTTCTAGTAACCGTTATCTTCCATCAAGTAGGATTTGCACTGCTATTTTCACACTGGAATAGAGAAAATGGAAGTAGAATAAGTTTAAAGGCACATTTGCAGTAATCAAGGCAACAGAATTACTGATTAAAAACAATTGTTTCCTCTTTTATTTTCTTTTTCAAAATGTAGTGGATGTTTTAGATTCAATAGATTTATTCACTTTCTCCTTAAGCATATTCTACTGCTGAATGCCAATGCCCTCTTTTTAATTCATACACAAAACAAGAAATATGAACTTATAGGATAAATAATGGTAATATAAAACAAGGAACATTTATTCCCCGTCAATATCCTGAGACCTAAAATTTTAAAGTCGCTTACTAAAATTGTCCTTTCTATGAAGTATGGCTAAACAAAAGCCAACAGAATGTTGAACCCAACACTGACTGCCAAATTTATTTTGGACAAACACAGGATTGAGCAGTCAGTTTCCTTACTCCTTAAAAAATGTCAGGAAAAAATATTAAGACAATCCTAACTAAAACTCATATTCAAGTGCATATATTTTGGCCACCTGATGCAAAGCGCCTACTCATTGGAAAAGACCCCAATTCTCGGAAAGACTGAAGGCAAAAAGAGAGGAGGGAGGCAGAGAATTAGATGGTTAGATAGCATCACCAACTTGATGGACATGAATCTGAGCAAAATCTGGGAGATAGTGGAGAACAGAGGAGGCTAAAATGCTCCAATCCATGGGGTCACAAAGAGTCAGACATGACTTAGTTACTGAACAACAACAAAATATTTTTATATTTTAATTTTCATATAATGTTTTGAAGTTTAATCTCTGATTGAAAAATCATCAATTTTAACTCTTTTTTAATAAAGCAAACTCACCCATGTAACTATCACCCATGTTAGAAAACAATATTATCGGAGGAGGAGCTAAGATGGCGGAGGAGTAGGACCGGGAGAACACTTTCTCCCCCACAAATTTATCAATAGAACATTTAAATGCTGAGTAAATTCCACAAAACAACTTCTGAAAGCCGGCAGAGGACATCAGGCACCCAGAAAAGCAACCCAAGTCTTCGAAAGGAGGTAGGGAAAAATATAAAAGACAAAAAAAGGGACAAAAGAGGGAGGGACGGAGTTCGTCCCGGGAAGGGAGTCTTAAAAAGAGAGAAGTTTCCAAACACCAGGAAACCTTCTCACTGCCGAATCTGTGCCGAGCCTTGGAAGCACAGAGGGCAACATAACAGGGAGGAAAAATAAATAAACAATTAAAACCCGCACACTGCGAGCCCTACGGTAACTCCCCCAGCGGAGAAGCAGCGCAGACGCCTGCACATGCCATTAGCAAGCGGGGGCTGGGCAGGGAGGCGTGGCGCGGGCTGCATCGCAAGAATCTGGCCTGAATACCCCGAGCACTATCTGAGTGAAATAATTTGGGCTAGCAAACCAGACTGTGGGATATCTACCACGCAAAAAGCCAGCCCTAACCTATGACACCGCCAGGCCCACGCAGGGAATAAAGGACTGAACAGAGATAGCCGGCAGCAGACCTTCCCCCTCCGGTGATAGGCAGCCAGAGCCGGAAGGGGAGGGGACAATCGCAGCCCCAGAGAGATATTATCTATAAAACTGTAAGCAGGCTTCTTTGCTAACTAAAACTTCTTGGGGGTCTGGACGGTCAACATCTGCCTGAGAAGGTGTGCCGGTGCACAACTAGATAACCGAGCGGCGGGGAGGCGATAAGTCGCAGCAATCGCGTGCGCAAAACACCTCATCACCTGAGCTGCTCGGATCTGGGAAGGGCACAAAACGCAGGCCCAACTGAGAGTCTGCGCCTCTGAGGACTACCCGAGTGCCTGAACCTGAGCGGCTTGGACCCGGGAAGTACATTCAGCCCAGGGCCGGCCACGGATGGTTCGCGGCGGAGCAACCTAGAGCCTGAGCAGCGTGGGCAGAGAGGCTACACGCGCCGTGAACTGGGGGCAGACCCAGTGTGGCTGAGGCACTGCGAGCACACGCCAGTGTTATTTGTTTGCAGCATCCCTCCCTACCTCCCCTCAGTGCT
>NW_011494959.1:2925816-2926577 GCF_000754665.1 Bison bison bison | reverse complement strand
AACTCTGTGAATTTCTGTGTGTTTCAGACGGTGGAGAACACTTAGGGAACTGATTACTGGCTGGATCTGTCTCCCTCCTTTTCATTCCCCCCATTTATCCTCCTGGCCACCTCTGCCACCTTCTTCCTTCTTCTCTTCTCTGTATAACTCTGTGAACAACTCTGAGCTGTCCCGTTGTGGAGTGCACATAAGGAAGAGATTACTGAATAGCCCACTCTCTCCTCTATTGACTCCACCTCATCTCATTTGGGTCACCTCTAACTCCCTCCTCACTCTTCTCTTCTCCATATAACGCTGTAAACCTCTCTGGGTGAAACAAGTTTCAGGGCAAGACATACCAAGCAAATTCTCCAGCAGCAAGGAACACAGCCCTGAGCTCCAAGATACAGGCAGCCCAAAGTCACCCCAAAACCATAGACATCCCATAACTCGTTACTAGACATTTCATTGCACTCCAGAGAGAAGAAATACAGCTCCACCCACCAGAACACCGACACAAGCTTCCCTAACCAAGAAACCTTGACAAGCCACCTGTACAACCCACACAGAGCGAGGAAATGCCACAATAAAGTGAACTCCACAAACTGCCAGAATACAGAAAGGACATCCCAAACTCAGCAATTTAAACAAGATGAAGAGACAGAGGAATACCCAGCAGATAAAGGAACAGGATAAAAGCCCACCAAACCAAACAAAAGAGGAAGAGATAGGGAATCTACCTGATAAAGAATTCCGAATAATTACAGTGAAATTGATCCAAA
>NW_011494959.1:2925082-2925716 GCF_000754665.1 Bison bison bison | reverse complement strand
AGTGAGCCTATTTAAAAAAAAAAAAAAAAATTAAGTCCTCTATTATTCCTTCAATATCCACTTTTATAACTGATTACTTTGCAAAAAAAAAAAAAAAAAGAAGACCCTATTTTTTTTAAAGCAAACTTCATATATATATATATTTTTAATAATATTTTTGACCTTTTTTTCTTTTTCCTTCTTTTCTTTAACATTGTATTTTTGAAATCCCAAACTCTACTCTAGATTATTAATTTTAGCTTTTTAGTATTTGTTATCAATTTTGTACCTGTATTTTTTTTATATATAATTTATGCGACCTTGTTTGTTCTTGTTTTTTTTTTTTTTCCCTCTCTCTTTCTTTTTCTTCTTCTTTTTTAACATTGTATTTTTGAAATTCCAAACTCTACTCTAGATTTTTAACTTTTGCTTTTTGGTATTAGTTATCAATTTTGTACCTATATTTTCTTTATAATTTTCGCAACCTTGTTTGTTTGTTTGTTTGTTTTCCTTGTTTGTTTTTGGTTGTTCATTTTTTCTCTCTTTCTTTTCCTTTTTCTTTTCTTTAACATCGTATTTTTGAAATTCCAAACTCTACTCTAGATTTTTAATTTTTGCTTTTATGTATTTGTTACCAATTTTGTACCTTTAAGAA
>NW_011494959.1:2924553-2924982 GCF_000754665.1 Bison bison bison | reverse complement strand
TAATTGATATCTATAGGACATTTCATCCCAAAACAATGAATTACACCTTTTTCTCAAGCGCACATGGAAACTTCTCCAGGATAGATCACATCCTGGGCCACAAATCTAGCCTTGGTAAATTCAAAAAAATTGAAATCATTCTAAGCATCTTTTCTGACCACAAAGCAGTAAGATTAGATCTCAATTACAGGAGAAAAACTATTAAAAATTCCAACATATGGAGGCTGAACAACAGCCTGCTGAATAACCAACAAATCACAGAAGAAATCAAAAAAGAAATCAAAATTTGCATAGAAACTAATGAAAATGAAAACACAACAACTCAAAACCTGTGGGACACTTTACAGGCAGTCCTAAGGGGAAAGTTCATAGCAATACAGGCATACCTCAAGAAACAAGAAAAAAGTCAAATAAATAACCTAACCCAGA
>NW_011494959.1:2923426-2924453 GCF_000754665.1 Bison bison bison | reverse complement strand
ACCTCCAGGACAATATTAAAGGCTACAACATTCGAATCATAGGGGTCCCAGAAGAAGAAGACAAAAAGAAAGACCATGAGAAAATACTTGAGGAGATAATAGTTGAAAACTTCCCTAAAATGGGGAAGGAAATAATCACCCAAACCCAAGAAACCCAGAGAGTCCCAAACAGGATAAACCCAAGGCAAAACACCCCAAGACACATATTAATCAAATTAACAAAGATCAAACACAAAGAACAAATATTAAAAGCAGCAAGGGAAGAACAACAAATAACAAACAAGGGAATTCCCATAAGGATAACAGCTGATCTTTCAATAGAAACTCTTCAAGCCAGGAGGGAATGGCAAGACATACTTAAAGTGATGAAAGAAAATAACCTACAGCCCAGATTATTGTACCCAGCAAGGATCTCATTCAAATATGAAGGAGAAATCAAAAGCTTCTCAGACAAGCAAAAGCTGAGAGAATTCTGCACCACCAAACCAGCTCTCCAACAAATACTAAAGGATAGTCTCTAGACAGGAAACACAAAAACAGTGTATAAACTTGAGCCCAAAACAATAAAGTAAATGGCAACAGGATCATACTTATCAGTAATTACCTTAAATGTAAATGGATTGAATGCCGCAACCAAAAGACAAAGACTGGCTGAATGGATACAAAAACAAGACCCCTATATATGTTGTCTACAAGAGACCCACCTCAAAACAGGGGACACATACGGACTGAAAGTGAAGGGCTGGAAAAAGATTTTCCATGCAAATAGGGACCAAAAGAAAGCAGGAGTAGCAATACTTATATCAGATAAAATAGACTTTAAAACAAAGGCTGTGAAAAGAGACAAAGATGGTCACTACCTAATGATCAAAGGATCAATCAAAGAAGAAGATATAACAATTATAAATATATATGCACCCAACACGGGAGTGCCACAATATGTAAGACAAATGCTAACAAGTATGAAAGGAGAAATTAACAATAACACAATAATAGTGGGAGACTTTAATACCCCACTCACACCTAT
>NW_011494959.1:2918426-2921011 GCF_000754665.1 Bison bison bison | reverse complement strand
CCCCAATGTTCATCGCAGCACTGTTTATAATAGCCAGGACATGGAAGCAACCTAGATGCCCATCAGCAGATGAATGGACAAGAAAGCGGTGGTACATATGCACAATGGAGTATTACCCAGCCATTAAAAAAAATACATTTGAATCAGTTCTAATGAGATGGATGAAACTGGAACCTATTATACAGAGTGAAGTAAGCCAGAAAGAAAAACACCAATACAGTATACTAACGCATATATATGGAATATAGAAAGATGGTAACAATAACCCTGTGTACGAGACAGCAAAAGAGACACCAATGTATAGATCAGTCTTATGGACTCTGTGGGAGAGGGAGAGGGTGGGGAGATTTGGGAGAATAGCATTGAAACATGTATAATATCATGTATGGAACGAGTCGCCAGTCCAGGTTCGATGCAGGGTACTGGATGCTTGGGGCTGGTGCACTGGGACGACCCAGAGGGAGGGTCGGGGAGGGAGGAGGGAGGAGCGTTCAGGATGGGGAACGCGGGTATACCTGTGGCAGATTCATTTCGATATTTGGCAAAACTAAAACAATATTGTAAATTTTAAAAACAAAATAAAATTTAAAAAAGAAAAAAAAAGAAAAAAAAAAGAAAACAATATTATCATCAACCCAGAAAAACTCACAAACCCCTTGTCAATCACTATAGCCCCTGAAAAGTATCTACTAACCTGTCATAAAATTTCAAGTTTATTTTGATTATTTTTAAACTGTATAGAAAAATTAAAGTATCTTTACATTTGTTTCTTGCTTCTTTCACTAAAGATTAAATTTTCAGATCCATTTGTTGCTAATCATGTAACTCATTTTTATTAATAAATATGGATTTTTATGAATTAATATGCAAATTTGCCACAATCCACTTAGTGATGTTTCCCATTAGTGATACCCCATTAGTGATGGTTGTTTAATATCTTTCATATATAGAAGTGAACCTTCATATATAGAAGTAGGATTTCTGAGTCATTGGATATGGTTTTGATGGAACTGCCAACTTTCTAAAGTTGTTTTAATGACTTTATTCTCCCCTCAACAGTGTGTGAAAGTTTAAGTAGCCCCATATCCTCATTAACTTTTAGTGTTTTCCATCATTTTCAGCTTAGTTATTCTGTGAGGTGGCTAATGCATTTGGCTCCTTTTTATGTGTATATTGGTCATTTTAACATCCTCTTCTAGAAATGGTTCATTAAGTCCTTTCTCTGTTTTTCTATTGGATTACCTATAATTCTCTCATTGAATATAGGTGTTCTCTTTATAGTCTGGGTGTTGGGGCTTTGTGAATAATATGTGTTATAAATACCTCCTCCCACTCAGTGGCTTTCCTGTGACTCAGTGGTATCCTTTAAGAATCAGTTCTCAGTCATTTTAATGAAGTCCGGCATATCTATTTGTACTTTGCAAGCTTTGTGTCTATTTTTATAAATTATTGTCTATTCTAAATCCAGGAAAATATTACCTTATATTTTATTTAAAATCTTACTTTATTTACCTTCTACCTTTGGATCAATAGTCCACTTAGAACTGACATTTCTTTATGTGAGCTAGAGTATAAATTTCATTTTTCACATGTGGCTATCCAATTGACTTAGTGCCATTTTTTACCAACCTTTCACACTGTTCTACAGTATCATCTTTTCTATAACTCAGTTTGTAATATGTGTGTGGATCTATGTCTGGGTTCTATCCTGCTTCATTAAGCCTATTTAGGTACATGCCAATACCACAGACTCTTAATTTTTTACCTTTTAAACCTTGATGTCCAATATGTTCTGACCTCAAATTTTCTTTTTTTAAACTTGATGTTTAATTGCTTTACAATGTTGGGTTAGTTTCTGAGGCTTCCCTCAAGTTATCTATTTTACATATGGTCATGTTATTTGTTGATGCTAATCTCAATTTTTCTTTCTTAATTTTTTTCCTTAGTCTTAGATTAAGTATTCTTGGTCATTTATATTTCCATATACATTTTATAATAATGTTATCAATTTTCATATAAACTTTCTTGGGTTTTATTTAGATTTCTTTGAAAATATGAATCAGTTTTTGATGAATGGTCCTTATTACAGTGTATGAAATGTAGTTTATGATTGGTAGTCTGCAGTTTCTGTAAGTTTATTACTTCATCAGATTCTTAAAAGAAAGTCTTTGTAAGTTTAAGTTTCAAGTTACCTTACCCAAGTTAGAGATGTTGAGAAATATATCTCAATGAATGTACATGAAAGATTGGGCTTTCAAGTATCAGACCATCACATAAGTAGAAAGGTACTGCATCTCATTTCATATTTTAAGTTGGAAAAAAAATTAGAAGCTCACATAAGAATGTAACATTTTAGAAATACTTCCATATTCTTATCTTGGATCTAAATAAGTATATCAGATCAGATCAGATCAGTCACTCAGTCGTGTCCAACTCTTTGTGACCCCATGAACTGCAGCACGCCAGGCCTCCCTGTCCATCACCAACTCCCGGAGTTCACTCAGACTCATGTCCATCAAGTCAGTGATGCCATCCAGCCAGCTCATCCTCTGTCGTCCCCTTCTCCTGCCCCCAATCCTTCCCAG
>NW_011494959.1:2888935-2917991 GCF_000754665.1 Bison bison bison | reverse complement strand
ATAAACAACAACAACAAAAAAACACCAGAACTTAAAAGAGGCTTCTACAGAAGACAGAAAAGAGAGAAAAACTGGTTAGATGTTTCTATTGCAGTGGGTCCTGCTATTTAATTGAACCCTACAGATAATAGTGAAATTAATTCTATTAGAATATACAACTCATGTACACTGACTATTCCCCCCAAAACACAGTCCAGTTAAAAAATTGATGGAGAATCTGAATAGGAATTTTTCCAAAGACATACAGATGACTACCAGATGCAAGGAAAGCTGCTCAACATGACTAATTATCAGGGAAATGCAAATCGCAATGACAATAAGATATCACCTCACACTTGTCAGAATGTCGTCAAAAAGACAAGAAGTAGCAAGTGTTGAGGATGTGGAGGAAAGAGAACCCTAGTACACTATTGGTGAAAGTGTAAATTGGTGTAGCCACCACCAAAAATAGTATGTAAGTAAGTGTTAGTCGCTCAGCCCTGCTAGACTCTTTGCAACCACATGGACCTCAGCCCACCAGGCTCCTCTGTCCAGGCAGGAGATTTTTCCAGGCAAGGATACTGGAGTGGGTTGTCATTTGCTTCTTCAGGGGATCTTCCCAACCCAGGGATTGAATCGGGGTCTCCTGCAGGTACGGAGACCCTTCAAAAAAATAGAGCTATCATATGATCCAGCAGTTCCCTTCCTGGGCATTTATCTGGAAACACTAGATAGAACAAATATATGCACCCCAATATTTATAGTAGCCCTATTACAATAGACGATATATGGAAGCAACCTAACTGCCCATTGATAGACCAATGGAAGAAAAAAAGATCTGGTATATATACACAATGGGATATTACTCAGCCATAAAAAATCATATTTTGTCATTTTCAAAAACATGGGTGGATCTGGAGGATATGCTTGGTGAGGTAAGTCATACAAAGAAAGGTAGATACTCTATGCTTTTACTTATATTTGGAATTTTAAAGACAAAACAAACAAATATAGCAAAACAGAAACAGACTTACAGATCAGAGAACAAACTAGTTAACCTGGGGAGTGTGGATGAGGGGGGAGATGAAATAGGTGGAGGAGATTAAATGGTATAAAATACAGTTATAAAATACATAAGTTACAGGGATGTAACATACAGCACAGGGAGGATAATCAGTAACTTTGAATGATGTGTAATCTATAAGAACATTGAATCGCTATATGGCACACCTGAAAATAATATAATAAGTTAATTACTCTGCAACTAAAAAGAGGAAATGTAAAAGATAGAATGTACTTTAAATATGCTACATGTTTGGGAAAAATAGGGGGAAAGATGTTTTAAAAAAAAAGAAAGAAAAGAAACTCCTCTGTTCAGTTCAAATCATAGTCCTAAGAATTCAGGTCAGTATTTCATTTCAACAAGTTACACAACCAGATCCCAAATATAATCGATTCTAAGAAGAAGCCAAGTGTTATGAATAACTGGATCACTTCTGAGAACTGCTCTATTCTCTTTCATCTCTTTGAGAGTAAATTTATTTTTTTAATTTTATTTTATTTTTAAACTTTACAATATTGTATTAGTTTTGCCAAATATCGAAATGAATCTGCCACAGGTATACCTGTGTTCCCCATCCTGAACCCTCCTCCCTCCTCCTTCCCCATACCCTCCTTCTGGGTCGTCCCAGTGCACCAGCCACAAGAATCCAGCATCGTGCATCAAACCTGGACTGGCGACTCGTTTCATACATGATATTATACATGTTTCAATGCCATTCTCCCAAATCTCCCCACCCTCTCCCTCTCACACAGAGTCCATAAGACTGATCTATACATCAGTGTCTCTTGCTGTCTCGTACACCGGGTTATTGTTACCATCTTTCTAAATTCCATATATATGCATTAGAGAGTAAATTTAAAATAACATTTTTTTTATCATTTTCACTTATTTCTTGACAACTCCTAATAATATAAATATAAATCATCTGTAATGCAAATTATGTAACCTAGCACAACATACTAACTAAAATTGGCTCATTTTATTTTGCTAGGATAACAAAAAGGAACAGTTTTGAGGTCCAATTTATACTAGAAAGATGATAAAATGTCTTTTTCAATTATAGTTAACATTTTATTACATACTTTGCCTGATTCCTTAGATAAAGTAGGTGTTTTCAGGCCATTTACAGCAAACAAGAAAGACATTTCACTCTGTCCTGATATTTTTAGTTTATCTCAACTTTGAATGTTTATCAAAAGCAGTAGCACCTAGTATTATCAGAAGAAATATTTTAAGGTAGAATGCAGTCAAATAAGCAGTCTCAAATTTTGATGGCATTCTCAAGCAGGTAACAAATAATGCCTAACTGTACTACTCAGTATCTGAAATTACTGAGATAGTAAACTTTATATTTCTCCACCATAATGAGCTTACCAAAAAGGAAGATCTATTCAAAACTTTGTCCTGAATTAAAAATATACAAAAGGCTTTTTGGGAAAGATTATTGTCCTGCACTTTTGGTACTAGCATTTGTGTGGGATTGCAAATAACTTGATTTGGGAGAGAAAAGGAGCCTCACCTATCTTTTTTGCAGTTAACAATGTTTTTGTCTCTTATTTGGCAGGGAGACTAGTAAAGTGAGTAATACGCTCTTTGGAAGATAAACATGGCTAACATGAAAATGTTTGGGAACAATATGTAATGCTGGAACTGCTGGAACTTTTAATGACATTTGAAAATATATTTAAAACCAGCAGAGTAATAGAATGTTCTATTGCCCAGGTACCTATTGAAATTTATAAGGAATTTCAGAATACACTTGAATGTGAGCAGGTCTAGACAGTATAGTGACCTAGAAGGCCCAGGAGACCCATTTAGGTTTTAGATGAGGTGAAAAATTGATGTAATGACACTAGATATTGTGCCTCTTCTAACATTCTCAAGTAAAAGTGGAAAGCAAATTCCTATGAATGTCTACATATCTTAATAAAGAGATTCATGTCAGTTTCTAATGTACTCATGAATTATAATGAAGATGACTGTATACTCAAAAAATACACAAAAGAATTATTTTCTATTATTATTGTTTCTTCAAGATATGACCTAAAACTTTTCAGTCAAAAATGCCTCTTTCTTGCCTTTTGGAACAAAATCTTGTCTCTCAATTTTATACCTACCAAAGTGCTTAGATTAAAATCTCTTTACGTGAAAGGAAAATAAACATGCATTCCATAATCCTAGACATCTATGATGCCTTTATGTCTATGTATTTGCTCTACATATGGCTAAGAATAAGTTTCAAGCTTCTAAATCTTCAAAAGTTAGTTTTCTGTCCAACTTATATCTACAGTATATTTGGCACTTTGGTCATTCTCAGGCATCAAAACATGAGCCTACACTGTGGCACTGCTGCTGCTGCTAAGTCACTTCAGTCATGTCTGACTCTGTGCGACCCCATAGACGGAAGCCCACCAGGCTCCCCCGTCCCTGGGAGTCTCCAGGCAAGAACACTGGAGTGGGTTGCCATTTCCTTCTCCAATGCATGAAAGTGAAAGTGAAAGTGAAGTCGCTCAGTCGTGTCCGACTCTTAGCGACTCCATGGACTGCAGCCTACCAGGCTCCTCCATCCATGGGATTTTCCAGGCAAGAGTACTGGAGTGGGGTGCCATTGCCTTCTCTGACACCGTGGCACTATAGAATAGTAAAAAGAAGCAATGAAAGATGAACCAGAGGACATTCATTTCAGTTAGGAGTTGTCATTTGCAACAGGGAATCTTGGGCAAGAAGCCTAACCTCTCCAAAGTGGCCATCTTTGAGATATCTTGACTGATATAGGGAGACAACTAAGATCTGTGTAAAAAGCTCATGTTGCTACAGGTATGGAATTTATTGGATATACAATTTGTGCACTTTGTGAATTTTTGATATATATATATTTTTTAAATGTATCCCTTTCTTCCTCAGAAATTATGTTATAGGCACACAATATTTGGGTCAAATGTGGACAGTTAGAGGTAATCATATTAAAAAATAACATTTTAACCTTTTGTCTTTCTTTACACTGTAGAAAATGTCAACATGACCTTGCCATACTATATTTTTTTTTACTTTAAATTAAATGTGTGCACTAGCCATCTAATGATTAAGGAAAATCCCTATTCTTATAACTCTGAAATCCTGTAACAAATCTTATTCTTGTCTCAGCATCGTAACTATTATGAATTGTTTAATCAAAGCTTTATGTCTTTCTCTACTCTTGTTAATGTTTAATCCTCTGAATAGCCACCAGTGTATGACACTGAAGCTTTATACTGCTGCCTTTAAACTTACCATTGCCTTTTCAGGACAGAAAATTTAGAGAAATAATGGCTTATTTAAGAAAGGAAATGCTACTTTTACTCATCTGACATGTATATTAGATAAACATTATAAAAAGGCAATATGAGAAGAAGAGTAAAGAGAGAATATTTTATTTAGTACACATTTTTAAGCTCTGTCAATTTTTAGAAACAAATCAGAAGATTAAAATAACTTAAATATCTTAAAATATACATTCCTTTGTATATAGAGTAAAAGCCTAATGCTACTCCATGTTTCCAAGATACTGAATAAAATGTGTTTTTAAAACTTCTTCCAGGTTACATCCCATTTGAATCTGATGAGCCAATCTTGTTTTGCAAGGAACTAATAATTTTTCCTTTTTGTGTAGTTTGTAGATCATTGTAGAAAACTCATTTATGCTACTTTTAATGACATGTCACAGCTCATAAATATAGTTTAATATTGTTTTCATATAATAAAAGAAATTGCTCTCCTGTATTCAGTATATAGTGGAAATGTGTACTATTCAAGTTATAATTTTTCTCTACATTGTAGAATATAAAATAATCACATGTGCCAAGACATAAATATTGTTTCAATAACATTTTAGCAATTCTGAATTTCACATCAATTACCTATATTGAAAATTCTGTCAAATCACAAAGCAGAAATTACATAATTGACAGACTAACATTTATTCCTCAAGTACATTTTAGATGGTGTCAGACAGTGGCAAAAGTCTTTTTTAAGAGGATAACCCAATCCTTGATACTTTTAACAAGCCCCTCTTGTGCCATACATAGTGATAAAACAGGAATACAGAAGTGAATAATATGAAAACTTTTCCTCTCAAAAGAAAACAAAAATCAACACGTCTTCTCTCTAAGGTTGTATCAGCTGCTTTCTACAATTTCCTCTTTTTGGACTTCCATTCTGAGTATTTCCTACCAATAGATTAGCCTTCTGACAAAAAACACCCTTGCTGTTTTTGTTTAGTTACTCAGTTGTGTCTGACCTTCTGTGACCCCATGGACTGTAGCCCACCAGGTTCCTCTGTCCATGAGATTTTCCAGGCAAGAATACTCGAATGGATTGCCATTTCCTTCTCCTTAGAAAAAACAGGGTGGTTTAGTAAATAAATATTCTTCATATAGCCCGTCTATGGTATGATCAATTTTGTAAATCATTTATATATATTCATTGCTTATGTTTGAATTGAAATATGCCAATGCCGTTAGTTTGATACACTGGGGGGAAAAAGTGTATATGAATACAAAGGAGCTTGTCTATATATTATTAATCTAGTGGAATTTGATGTAATACAGATATATCTGACTATTTAAAAAGTGTTAGAATTGAATTAGTAAAATTCTTTGTTATCACATATTACATTACCTACATATGTCTTAAAGTATAATGTAAGATACTCTTGGAAAAGACATTTTGTTTCAATTATGAACATGCTTTAAACACATTTTGGAAAGTAATTGCACACAGTGATGTCACTTCAATCATTTTCAATGAAATTCTATTTATTTTTAAAATCAAGAATGTATACTGAATCTTGAGTTGATCAATATTCACTGTGTGAGAAAATGAAACCCAAACTGGTTGTATTATACACCCAGATATAAAAGTTTAATGTATTAAATAATTTCACCTGGCTTTTGATAACACAACATGAGCCAAAAACTCAATACTATGATGGAGTTCACTGTTTTGATTTTTCCTTCAATGTAATAAGACAGGGGAAAAAAATGGAGCAACTAGAGCAAAAGAGGGAAAATCAGCCTCTAGTCCATTAGGATTTGATCAAACATGTAAAATATTGTAGTTGATGATAACAGATAAAAATCAAATATTTGAATCTAAGTGTTTTAGATAAAATCAGAAAACTTAGAGAACATGAGAGAAAACTGAAAATTCACTTGCAAGCCATTTATCTCCCTAGGGCTTCCCTGGTGGCTCATAGGTTAAAGCGTCTGCCTGCAATGCGGGAGACCTAGGTTTGGTCCCTGGGTCGGGAAGATCCCCTGGAGAAGGAAATGGCAACCCGCTCCAGTATTCTTGCCTGGAGAATCTCATGGACTGAGGAGCCTGGAGGGCTACAGTCCATGGGGTCGCAAAGAGTCGGACATGACTGAGCGACTTCAATAATCTCCAGTCTAGACCTTTCCAAGCATTGCAATATTCAAAACACATGTCTCCAATAGTAATGTTGTGATGATCACTCTTTAATTCTTATAGTGGTAATTGGGCCTTGGGGCCTTCAGGATTCATAGGATTATTGCTTTTACCAAAGTTTGCCTTTTCCATTTATCTAACGTACTCTTATTTTCTTAATATGATGTGATACAAAAAATACTAGGGAGAAATATTATTGGTTGTTAAGAAGAGAGAGCCAAACTTTGCACTGAGACACCAAAAATAGTTGAGTTTCTAGAATGTATTTGTTGTGTCTTTAAATGTCCTGAAATATTCTTCCAGTATACATAGCTATTGGAGAAAGATCTCTCCTACCTACCTCTGTTTTGCACCATCTCCTTGTTTAATCTTCCACGTTGTTGTTGTTATTGTTGTTGTTCAGTTACCCAGTCATGTCCAACTCTTTGCAACCCCTTGGACTGCAGCATGCCAGGCCTTCCTGCTCCTCACCATCTCCCGGAGTTAGCCCAAGTTCATATTCATTGTATTGGTGATGCCATGAAGCTATCTCTTCCTCTGATGCCCTCCTCTCCTTCTGCCATCAATTTTTTTCAGCATCAGGGACTTTTCCAATGAGTCATCTGTTTGCATCAGATGACCAAAATACTAGAGCTTCAGCTTCAGCATCAGTCTTTCCAGTGAATATTCAGGGTTGATCTCCCTTAAGATTGACTGGTTTGATCTTGCTGTCCAAGGGACTTTCAAGAGTCTTCTCCAGCACCACAGTTTGAAGGCATCAGTTCTTTGCTTTCTTCCTTCTCTATGGTCCAACTGTCATAACCATATGTGACCACTGGGAATACCACAATCTTGACTATATGGACCTTTTTCAGCAGAGTAATGTTTTTGCTTTTCAACACACTGCCTAGGTTTGTTATATCTTTCCTGTGAAGAAGCAATCATCTTCTGATATCATGGCTACAGTCACCATCCACAGTGATTTTAGAGTCCTAGAAGAGGAAATCTGTCATTTCTTCCATATTTCCCCTTTCTATTTTCCATGCAGTAATAGGGGCAATTGCATGGTCTTAGATTTTTTAATATTCAGTCTTAAGCTGGCTCTTTCACTCTCCTCCTTCACCCTCATCAACAGGCTCTTAGTTCCTCTTCACTTTCTGCCATTAGAGTGATATCATCTGCATATCTGAGGTTGCTGATATTTCTCTCACCTATCTTGATTCCAGTTTGTAACTCATCCAGTCTGGCATTTCCCATGATATGCTCAGTGTATGGGTTAAACAATCAGGGTGACCCCAGACATCCCTCTTGTATTCCTTTCTCAATGTTGAACCAATCAGTTGTTCCATAGAGGGTTTTAACTGTTGATTCTTGACCTTCATACAGTTTCCTCAGGAGACAGGTAAGACTGGTATCCCCATTTCTCTAAGAGTTTTCCACAGTTTGTCATGACCCACATAGTCAAGGCTTTAGTGTAGTCAATGAAACAGTGATAGTAGATGATTTTTCTGAAATTTCCTTGCTTTCTCTATAATCCAGAAGATGTTGGCAATTTGATCTCTAGTTCCTCTTCCTTTTCTAATCCACCTTGGACATCTGGAAGTTTTTGGTTCACATAATGCTGAAGCCTAGCTTGCAAGATTTTGAGTATGACCTTACTAGAATGGGAAATGAGTGTGATTGTCCAGTGATTAACTCATTCTTCGGTAAACTCTTCTTGGGAATTGGGATGAGGATTGATCTTTTCCAGTTCTGTGGCCATTGTTGGGTCTTTCAGATTTGCTGACATAATGAATACAAAACTTTGATGGCATCATCATCATCAACCCTTTAGAGATTTGAATAGTCCTGGTGGAATTTCGGGAGAAGGCAATGGCACCCCACTCCAATACTGTTGCCTGGAAAATCCCATGGATGGAGGAGCCTGGTAGGCTGCAGTCCATGGGGTCACTAAGAGTAAGACACGACTGAGTGACTTCACTTTCACTTTCCACTTTCATGCATTGCAGAAGGAAATGGCAACCCACTCCAGTGTTCTTGCCTGGAGAAGCCCATGGATGGAGAAGCCTGGTAGGCTGCAGTCCATGGGGTTGCACAGAGTCAGACATGACTGAAGTGACTTAGCAGCGGCAGCAGCGGCTGGAATTTCACCACATCCACTAGTATTATTAACAGCAGTGCTTCTTAAGGCCCACTTGACTTCACACTCCAGAATGTCTGGCTCTGGATGACTAACCACACTATCTTCCATAGCCAATCAAAATCGGACACATCTCAGTTTTGGTTCTTAAATAATGTTTAGTTCTACACTCTGGAATACTGCACTTAGAATTATAAGCATGATGTTCAATATTTGCATTATTTAAAAGGAGAACAATATTTGGGCAGAGGAGGCAAAGCAAGAGTGTCTGAATCTAAAACAAAGATTTCTAAACTTGAAGTGGAATCAGAATTAAAGGAAATGAAATGCTCCTATCTAAGACTGGGGCACATACCTCATCATGAACAGGATTTTAGCTGTGGTTTAGATGTCTACAATTCCATTTCACTATGGCATCTGCCCTTTATTCTCAACAAAAATTACAAAATGATAAAGCAGATTTAGCATTAGTATATGGTAGATCAGAATATAATGTGGTTGTGGCTGTTGTTAGCCTAAGACTAAAGAAAATAGAATGCTAGTACAGAGAGGTATGGATGCTTAGGGTTCTGTTGAAAAGCTCCTATCGTCTTCTAGTTCACTTGGCTTTGATCATACCTTCTTGCTATTCTTTGTGTATAGCAGACAAGGTCACAATTTACAGGTCTTTGTTTTTGTTCTGTCTTTCCTGATATACCCTAAACACCTTGGACAGAGACTTATATGTTAATAGATGATCCATAAGATTTGGCAATTGAATGAGTAACAATTGACATAATATATAACAGTTTCCATCACTCTGTTGGGTGCTGTACTCAACTTGGGATAAATATGGTTATAATAAAATAGTCACAAATCTGACTGAAAAAAAATTCAGTTTATTGACCTTAAGTTCAAGAGAAAAATACAATATAATGTCAAAAAACTAGTTTTAACTTTTTAAATTATGTAAATGCATGATTTACCTCTTCACTGCTAATTTATGGTATAATTTTTGAAAAATTTCTTCCTAGTTTTAGCTTACTGAGACTACTGCACAGATGCTCAGTCATGTCTGAATCTGTGTGACTCCATGGACTGTAGCCCACCAAGTTCCTCTGTTTATGGGATTTCCCAGACAAGAATACTGGAGTGAGTTGCCATTTCCTTCTCCAGGGGATTTTCCTGACCCAGGGCTCCAATCTGCATCTCTTGTGTCTCCTACATTGTCAGATGGACTCTTTACCATTGTGCCATCTCACTAAAACATATTAACTCCATATCTGAGTCAACACTAGAGGGCTTTATCATGATTCATAGTAAAAGCGGTGCTTTCCTTTAATATTTGATCATGGATTCTGTTTTCTGAGTGCAAGTTCTTCTCTTCTGGGAATATAAAGCATTTGGTCAACTGGCATTTGAGATGCTGGTGTTTAACAACCTCCTAGAGAGCTTCCTGGATGTAACCTGAAACCAGTCCCACTTAGCAGAGGGCAGGGAGAGACAGAAGAAAACAGATAGATCACTCCAGATTGGTAGGTGATAGGTTTAAGAAGCAAGGGAATATACTTCAGAGACTTGTTTTGAGTGGCTACAAGTTGAGTCAATTTTCACATCCACCTGCCAGAATCTTAAAATTTTATATAGGGGCCTTATCTGAGTTCAGTCACATCCCCAGTTCAGGGAGTAGTCTCAATATCACATTTCTGTTTCAAGGCTGTGTACTTGGAGAAGCTTCTGTAGGCAGGAAAAGTGAGAGGATTGACATTCAAAGGACAGAAGCGGGTGGAGAGCCTCCAACTGCCCAGGTCCAGTGGGAGGGTCAACTGATGGTCACATCTTCTTGATGACTTCCTCTAACAGATATAGGCACTTACTCCCCACATCTCTGCAAGTGAGTGTTTCTTACTTTAATTGGAGAAGGAAATAGTAACACACTCCAGTACTTTTGCCTGGAAAATCCCATGGATGGAGGAGCCTGGGAGGTTACAGTCCATGGGGTGGCAAAGAGTCAGACGCAACCTCACTCTCACTTTCTTATTTTATTACTACAGCATTCCAACAAAATGGCATATATTCTATATGGAAACATTAGTTTTTAAAGATTCCAACAATAATCACAAACATCAGATAAGGAAAAAAAAAAAGTGCTGAATGGGAAAACAAAACCAAACTGAGGAGTTACTAATCAGTACTGGAGAAGACTCTTGAGGGTCCTTTGGACAGCAAGGAGATCAGATTAGTCAGTCCTAAAGGAAATAAACCCTTATTCATCGAAAGGACTGATACTGAAGCTGAAGTTCCAGTACTTTGGCCACCTGATGCAAAGACTCATTGGGAAAAAACCCTGATACTGGGAAAGATTAAGGACAGGAGGAGAAGGGGTAACAGAGGAAGAGATATTTGGATGGCATCACCAATTCAATTGGAGAAGGCAATGGCACCCCACTCCAGTACTTTTGCCTAGAAAATCCCATGGATGGAGGAGCCTGGTAGGCTGCAGTCCATGAAGTCGGACACGACTGAGCGACTTCACTTTCACTTTTCACTTTCATGCATTGGAGAAGGAAATGGCAACCCACTCCAGTGTTCTTGCCTGCAAAATCCCAGGGATGGGGAAGCCTGGTGGGCTGCCGTCTATGGGGTCACACAGAGTCGGACACGACTGAAGCGACTTAGCAGCAGCAACCAACTCAATAGGCATGAGTTTGAGCAAATTCTGGAGATAGTGAAGGACAGGGAAGCCTGGCATGCTGCAGCCCATGGGGCTGCAAAAAGTTGGACATGACTTAGTGATTGAATAATGAAAAAGAACACTCATTATAAAGAAAATATCCAGAAGACAAAAAGAAGCAAACTACAAAACATAGTAAACTGATGGGAAAATTTTGTGATAGAAACCAAAACAAATACCTGTAGTATACCTGAAATTCCCATAATAAATCCAGGATGAGTCACACCAGTATCTGCACTGTCTTTTCCACATATGCTGGTGATTGTACAGTTCACCTCATCTCTTTCTGTGTATCCCTCTTTATAATCTACAGCAATAAAGGTCTGAAAGCTTTCATGACATAAAGCAGTGTACAATGTCTGTGAAATCAAGTTGTGAGTGGACTAGCAATGTTTTGATGTCCGGGACTTTCAAAGTATATTTGAAAAATCATTTTAACAGTATTTTTAAAGTTTTTAAAGAGTGCTTAAAAAAAAACACTATGCTTTTATTTATGCTTTACTCTTGGATGTTATTATAATTAGACAAAAACCACTACTAGGAAGAAAATTTCCATGGTTTACATCATGTTTTCACATATAGATAAGAGTCACTAGATTTGCCAAAAAATTATATGCCTACCTGGAATTTTCATGATTTATAAAAACCTCATGGATTTTTTAGAGCTATGTCACTGATATTAAAATTGGCAGTCTTAATGGGATTTCTTTTATTTGACAAAACATATTGTGTTCAAGGTTAATAATACATTTCAGCAACACATAGAGTGTACTTGGCAGATGTGTGTTCAATTTCATCATTTTGATAGGCAGATCCTATTCTTTTCCTCTTCATAATAAGTAAAATCCTGCCAAAAGCCAACAGTTTGAATTGCTTTAAAGTTCATTTTAATGTAAATTTGGAGAGAGTACATTTTTTTCTCTTGCTACAAGCCTAGCAAGCCTGTCTCTGCAAGAAGACTGGCTGGCTGGAAAGGAAGTTGATGATTTTAAAAGAAACTTATTACAAAACAATGAATGGGATACAGTTGTATTACTTGTTCGGTGGGAAAAAATAATGAAGTTTTCTTTTAGTGTAAGAGAGAAGGGTCTATTGAGACTGTCATGTCTAAAACAGGATTCCAAGCTATCTTTTATTAGCAAAAGCTTGTTATTAAATTTGTAGTATTTCAAGGATGATTAACACAGACTCGTTCCTAGTATTGAAACTCTGGAAAGACATTACAGAAAAGTCATAGCTTTTCAAAACTTAGGAATTTCAAAATAATCATCCTGTACTTTGTTACTGAAATTGATCACAAATATACTCTGTAAAAGCAGTCTTTATATTAGTTCACACATGAAACAATATTGAAACTCAACCCTTTTCTCTTGATTAAACAAACACATCTCAAATTATCCTACTTCAAAAAGATTATGATACAGGAGGCTCATTTTGTTTGATAAAGTACTGCAAAAATCCACCCGCAACAAGTTAACAAAAGACATCCCAGGTGGCCTAGAGGTAAAAAATCCACCTGCCAAGCAGCAGACTCAGGTTTGATCCCTGGATCAGGAAGACCCCCTGGAGGAGGAAATGGCAACCGACTTCAGTATTCTTGCCTGGAAAATCCCATGGGCAGAGAAGCCTGGTGGGCTGCAGGACTAGCACCACCTGGGAAGCCTTTATAAATTCTACGTATGTTCTTTTAGAAGGAGTTAAAGTGTCTTTTGTAAATCCTGGACAAGATAACTATACTTTAATAATGTCATGCAGATTAGAATATGCCAGCAAGCCTCAAGTTACTGAGTCACAACCTCCCAGAGAAATTGAACTTGTCACTTTTAACTCCTCTAAACTATCTAGGGATGCATATCCAATAAGAAATCTCGGACTGGCTAAGGGACACATCTGTGGCTGAAGGAGTTAATGCAGCTTCATAAAGTGCTTACACTCTTGTCTCCCACTGGAAAACCTGACTCATTGCACATCTAGAATGTGCAAAGCAATTTCAGTCTGCGGACAACAGGCAGATGGACTGTCTTGAAGACAGAACTCCCTTGTTGACAGACAAAACAAGTAGAAATGCAGCCTAAGGTCAAATGCTTGCAAACTGCTTGAACAAGCTTAGGGAGCTAAATTGGCAAACGAACCTGATGTCCCAAGAGGGATTTTGGTTTTGGAATTTATTATAGTGTTCATAGTAATGGATTGTATTCTATTGAAAAAATAATTTATTTTATTGAAAAAATAATTTATTTAACATGGATTAGAAAGGCTTTTAAAAAGATAGGCCATGAGGGAATTAACTTTGATATAACAAATAAGCATTAACACTGAAATGAAGAACATAATGCATTGTAATGCTCTATAGAAAATATTGCAAAAGCCTGAAGTAACTTGATGCTGAGTCATGTCAGTCATGTCTGAATGCTTGCCACCCTGTGGACTGTAGTCTGCCAGGCTCCTCTGTCCATAGGATTTTCCAGGAAAGAATACTAGAGTGGGTTTCCATGCCCTTCTCCAGGAGATCTTCCTGACTCAGGGATCGAATCCACCTCTCTTATGTCTCCTGCATTGACAGGTGGATTTTTTACCACTACAATGCCTGGGACGCCCACCTGGTACAAAGAGTAAACCTTAACAATACAAATATCTCTCGTTATATTTTTTAATTATTTCCCCCAAATTATTTTCCCATTATAGGTTTTTATTTTTAATGTTAAATGATATGGGGATAAAAATAACCCTCATTTGTATATACTTAAAATTATACACCTTATGTCATTGAAATAAAACAAAGTTTACCACAAAGTATACTACCCTTGTACCGGCAGTGAAAATGCAGTAACTGTCCTAGATGAGGACTTGTATTTGGGAAAAATTCAAATTTTATCTTATTTCCTATTTCTGAGTATGTATATTGCTGCATATTATAGTCTACAATGTTTTCTTCTCCTTCCTTTTTAATGCATCTTTTTTAGAAATTCAAGATCTCTTGAGTTTTGTGAAATGCAATCAACTCAGAATCATTCAACAGTGTACAGCACTGCAGTGTTTATGGAGTGAAAACAAAACCAGCTGGGAAGAGTTGGCTCTCCAAAAAAAGTGATTTAACTTAGAAAACTTTTAAACTTTAGCCATTGGAGATGTAGCTTGTGTGTCTGTGTGCATGCTTAATGTGTGTTTGCATATTTGCACATACAAATATGATTGTTATAAATGGCCTGTTTAAACTGTAAGTTTGGCATAAATTCTTGGATTTATTATGTAAATAGTAACTGTAAAGTTTTTAAAATTTGTGAATACCATTTTTATAAGCTTTTCTCTTTTAGAAAATAAATTTGTCTATTTGAAGCAAGTCTATGAAACTGAGCCATCCTTAAAACATCTACTTGAAAGATACTTACCTTGAATATCTTCTTTAAATTTCAACCCGTGGCTGGGAAAGCAGTGAAAATAAAAATGATTGTCTTTAAAAAGAGGTGTAAACTATTTCATTCTCATTAAGGAAAATAATCTGCTTGCACAGAGAAGCTCTAACTGAACCAGCTTTTATGGAGAACCTACAAGTACAAGCAATTCTTCCAGACACTGTGAGGATGCAAGGAGAAATAAAACAGCATTTCCAGAAGGAGTGATTCTTAACTTCCTCTGCACAACAGAGTCATCTGGGGAGTCTTTCAAAATCCCCAAACCTTAAGTCTTAAGTAAGTGCAATTAAATCAGAATTTCAGGGGTGAAACTTAGGAATCAGCTCTCCCAAGTGACTGATGTGCAGCTTACCTAGAAAACTACTGTGCTAGAAGGATTCTTCTCAAATTTTAATGGTCTCGTATGTCACTTGCAAATCTTGATAAAATGTATATTCTGACTGAGTAGTTATGAGGGTTGCTGAGAGTTTATATTTTAACGCATTCCCAGAAGCAAGTTAGGGCAACATGACTTTCTGCTGTGTGAAATTATTCATTTCTAATTGTGAAATCATTTCATTTACCAACTTATTTGTGGAAGTCATTTGATACAATAGTGATAGATTCCTACAGAGACAATGTATATTTCAACTCTGAGTATCTAGTGCACTCTATGTCTGCTGCTGCTAAGTCGATTCAGTCCTGTCCGACTCTGTGCGACCCCATACACGGCAGCCCACCAGGCTCCCCCGTCCCTGGGATTCTCCAAGCAAGAACACTGGAGTGGGTTGCCATTTCCTTCTCCAATGCATGAAAGTGAAAAGTGAAAGTGAAGTTGCTCAGTCGTCTCCGACTCTTAGCGACCCCATGGACTGTAGCCCACCAGGCTCCTCCATCCATGGGATATTCCAGTCAAGAGTACTGGAGTGGGGTGCCATTGCCTTCTCCACACTCTATGTCTAGACTCCTTTAAAAGTTTACTTGGTTGCTTTATGGCTTCTTGTATCATTCAAACTGTGAATGTCAGCTTCAAATCAATGTATAGATCTGTATGAGGATACAGTTTCTCACAGAGTTTCCTATTTTTCACTCTTTTCCAAGAAAAGTTTATTGTACCACTTGTAGTTCTGAGTCTTTGGACAGTAGTACCCATACAACAATTTCTGTAGTCAAGATGCCAGTTATTACCAAACCCTTTTTTTTTTTTTTCCACTTTGGCTGTGCTGGCTCTTTGTTGGGGTGTGCAGGTTTAGAGCCCGAGGGCTCAGTAGTTGGAGTGTGTGGGCTTAATTGCCCTGTGTCACGTGGTGTCTTAGTTCCCTGACCAGTGATCAAACCTATGTCTCCTGCATTAGAAGGTAGATCCTTAATCATTGAAGTTCCACCATGGAAGTCCCACCAAATACTTCTAATATTTTTTTCCTGAGTACATAATCTAGATACATGTTTCTCCTATCTTAAATTTTGGTATGGCTATGTGACTGAAGCTTCATAAATAGAATGTTAAGAGGTGACATCTGACAATGCTTATGAACATTATTACACACAAACTTCCACGCTTTTACGTGTTTACTAACATTTGCAGTGTCCCCTGAGTAACTGTGTGAAGAACATCCAGATTTTTCCACCATAACTCACCACTAGCCTGCTCAAATGAGAAAAACCCTTAGAGGTGTTGAGCTATTATACATTATGAAACTAACCATGATATTCAATTCCCAATCTTGGTTTGTCCTGAGATACACTTTTTTTTTTGGTCTCTTAGGTTACAGAAATCTCTTTAAACCTTATGGGTTGAATAATACACCACCAAAAATGTGTTTCAGAGTCTTAACTTCTGGCACCTGTGAACATAGCCTTACTTGGATATAGGGTCATTGCAATGTCATCAAGTTATAAGGTCATTAGAATAGACTCTATTCCAATGTGATTGGTATCCTCGTATAAAGAGAAGAGATACAGAGACAGCAAAGCATGGAGAAAATATACTGTGAATAGAAACAAGAGGAAAGCCACATTACAGAGGTGGGTATTGCAGTGATGCAGCTATAAGTGGAGAAACTCCAAGGATGGCAGGCTACCACCTGGGCAAGGAAGATATAAGGGAGTAGTCTACCCTGGGTTTCATGGAGTTGGGCCCTGATGACACCATGATTTCAGATTTTTAGCCTGCAGAACAATGAGAAAATACATTTCTGTTAAGTCACCCAGTTGGGGGTACTTTATTACAGCATCCCTGGGAACTCACACGATTCTGAAACATAATTCGAGTGTTTGAATGTGCTCGGAGGACCTTGGCAAGTTCAATGGTCAGGATTCTTTTCAAGGAATCTGGTTTCTTTTCTATTTTTCCCAAATGATTCCATTGTAAATCTTCAGATTTACAAATGTATTGATAATAAGCCAGTCACCTTTCCTCATGATGAAAACTGAGAACTAAAACTACTAATTTTTTATTTTATTTTAATATGGGTTGACTATGTCCCTGTCCTGGAGAAGGCAATGGCACCCTACTCCAGTACTCTTGCCTGGAAAATCCCATGGATGGAGGAGCCTGGTGGGCTTCAGTCACTAAGAGTCGCTAAGAGTCGGGCACAACTGAACAACTTCACTTTCACTTTTCACTTTCATGCATTGGAGAAAGAAATGGCAACCCACTCCAGTGTTCTTGCCTGGAGAATCCCAGGGATAGGGGAGCCTGGTGGGCTTCCGTCTATGGGGTTGCACAGAGTCAGACACGACTGAAGTGACTTAGCAGCAGCAGCAGAATGTCCCTGTCCACGTCATTGCACATTTACAATTTTAGGCAGTGGCCAATAACTTAATTGCTATTCCCAAAACTCCCAGAAAATGCCATTTGAATAAACATATAACTATCCAGTATTCAGTAGATTATATGAATTGGCAGTATTATGTCCTGAGAAAGTCAATCCCCTCATTTCTTTAACTATAAAACTACATCTACTAACTTAAAAAAGAAGAGATCTGTTGTACAAATAGCATTGCCTGAATGTGCTCTTCAGAAGGTATCTTGACATCTTTATCCATAAAAGTCAAACATAATTTTGAAAGGTGCTTACCTTACTCTTGTACATAAACCAGGCCCCAAATGAAAATATCATGTTGGCCTGGCACTTCTTGAGGGCAAAATATTTTCTGAACATAGGGAGGTATATTAGACCTGGACCCATTTTGCTTCAAATTGATTGAAATGGACAAAAATCAACAGTGGATAGATAACAGAGTCTTATCTTGCACCAGTTCTTGTAACACTCCTCTCCTGATCCAAGAAAACCAGAATGCTATTCCCATGTTCTCAACCAGAGCTTACCGAAAGGATTTTAAATTGCTTTCCCATTCTACTTTTATCCAAAAACTGGAGGACCTGCCATAGTACTCTGCAAAAGGAATCAGCTCTGAAATACAGTCTATCTACTTTATATATAGTTTCAGCTCAGAAAAGACAAAAGGTTTCTAATGGTAAGTGGAAATTTTGTCTAAAGTCCATAACTCTAGAAAATGATATTAGAGCAGCTGAGGGAGGAGACAAGAGGGTGACAGCATGAGGCACCTCAGTTCAGTTCAGTCACCCAGTCGTGTCCATTTCTTTGTGACCCCATGGACTGCAGCACGCCAGGCCTCCCTGTCCATCACCAACTCCCGGAGTTTACTCAAACTTATGTCCATCGAGTTGGCAATGCCATCCAACTATCTCATCCTCTGTCTTCCCCTTCTCCTTCTGCCTTCAATCTTTCCCAGCATCAGGGTCTCTTCTTTTCTTTCTTTCTTTTTTTTAATATAATTTATTTATTTTAATTGGAGGCTAATTACTTTACTGGGTCTTTTCAAATGAGTCAGTTCTTCTCATCAGATGGCCAGAGTATTTGCACTTCAGCTTCAGCATCAGTCCTTCCAATGAATATTCAGGACTAATTTACTTTAGGATGGACTGGTTTGATCTCCTTGAAGTCCAAGGGACTCTCAAGAGTTTTCTCCAATGCCACAGTTCAAAAGTATCAATTATTTGGCACTTGGCTTTCTTTATGGTCCAATTCTCACATCCATACATGACTACTGGGGAAAAAAAACAATGTACCTTTGACTAAATGGACCTTTGTTGGCAGAGTATTATCACTGCTTTTTAATATGCTGTCTATTTTGGTCATAGCTTTTCTTCCAAGGAGCAAGCATCTTAATTTCATGACTGCAGTCACCATCTTCAGTGATTTTGGAGCCCAAGAAAACGGTCTCTTACTGTTTCCATTTTTTCCCCATCAATTTGCCATGAAGTGATGGGACTGGATGCCATGATCTTAGTTTTAGTTTTTTGAAATTTCTAAGTAAAATGAGTAATGTTCCCCCCGCCCCGCTTTTTTTCCCCCAGAAGAGAGATAATGGGAAAATACATTTCATAGTCAGACTGGTCATAATAGTTTGCATAGTCAGACCCTCATAGTAGTTTGTCATTACTTTAGCATACACCTGCAACATATCAGAACAACTGAATAGAAAGTGGAATAAGTTTGACCTCATTAAGTTTTTGGATATAGTGTATTTTTTCAAAAATATATCTTTCCATAATATCTAAATCAGAACCTATCTTTTTGCCAAATTTTTATAATTATGCTATGGGCTGAAGGAAATGGCAACCCACTCCAGTATTCTTGCCTCAGAAATCCCATGGACAGAAGAGTCTGGTGGGCTACAGTCCATGGAGTTGCAAGAGTCGGACATGACAGTGACTAAACCAACATGGGCTGAATTATTTCCATTCTCCCACCAGGTGACGATAGTGGCAAAGAATGCCAGTGCAAGACTGGAGATACCTGGGTTTGATCACAGGGTGAAGATCTCCTGGTGGAGGACATGACAACCTGCTCCAGTATTCTTTTTGCAGAATCCCATGGACAGAGGAGCCTGGTGGGCTACAGTCCTTTGGGTCGCAGAGTCGGTGACAACTGGTTACTTAGCATCTTCCTAACTCAGGGATGGAACCCAGGTCTCCCATGTTGCAGGTGGATTCCTTACCAGCTGAGCCACAGGGAAACTGGAGAATACTGGAGTGGGTATACTATCGCTTCTGGAGCGGATCTTCCCAATCCAGGAATGGTGCCACGAACCGGGTTCTCCTGCATTGCAGGCAGATTCTTTACCAACTGACCCATCAGGGAAGCCCTAGCATGCACTGTGCCCCATCAATTCACATGCTGAAGCCCTAATCCCAACTATCTCAGAATGTGACTGTGTTTGTAGGTCAGGCGTTTAAAGAGAATTATGTTAAAATGAAGCTGTTAGTGTGTCCCCTTAATGCAATCTGAATGGTATCCTTCTAAGAGGAAATTTGAACACACAAAAGAAACACCAGGGATACCTGAACATAAAAGAAAGGCTTTGTGATGGTACAATGAGAAAGTGGCTATCTGAAGAGAGAAGCTCAAAACAAAATCAAACATGCCAACACCTTGATCTTGGATTTTTAGACTCCAGAACAAGAAGAAAATAAACTTTTGTTGCTTAAGGCACCCAATTTGTGCTATTATGGCAGCCTTAGCAAACAAATAGACACTGCTTACCAGCTAATTGTATTTACCAGCAACATCACTTAGTATTTGATTTTATCATCTTTAATTATGATAGTCCTGATTTATGTGTATGCTCAGTTGTGTTCAACTCTGTGACTCTAAGGGCTGTAGCCCATCAAGTTCCTCTGCCCATGGGATTTCTCAGGCAAGAATACTGGAGTAGTTTGCCGTATCCTCCAGGGAATCTTCCTGACCCAGGGACCAAACCCTCCTCTCCAGTAGGTGGATTCTTTACTGCTGCATTATTGGGGAAGCACTATCTTGCTTGTTCCAAAAAAAGCCTGAGGCTTATTTTTCACTAATTTACATTTGTATTTAATAACATACCTTAAATGTGATTTCATATTAACATACTATTTTACCTTACTATGAAATAGTCCATTCTATGAAGACAGCACTCTGTATTTAATCAATTCTACAATGGTAAACATTTAAGTTGCTACTAGTTTTCTGTTATTATGGTGCCACAGACTACTTTGTATATATATATATTTGCTCAAATGTGTCACTACCTCTGAAGATCGTTTAGTTATTAGAGTTGTTTGGGTTAAAGTATATCTTTTCAATTTTGACAAATATTGCAAATTTCAATGACAGTTGAGAATTTACAGTCTTATATACATCCACTAGTATCTGTTTCCCAGACTCACCATATTGTGATTTTTTTCAAGTAATTGGTTTATTTATCAATTTAATAGGTGAAAAATGGGTTGCATTTAATTCATTGTGAGATTGATTTCATTTTTACTTGCCATTTATCTTTTGTGGACTACCATTTTCAGTTCTTTGTCCATTTTTTTTTTATTGGGTTGTTCTTTTTCTCATTGATTATATGAGTTTTTCATATATTAAATAAAGTAGTCTTTTCCTTTAGTATCAAGCATTTTTCCCCACTGAAATATTCCTTTTATATTGGTTGCAAATATTTCTTTTCCAGTTGGTCATTTTAATTTTAATTTTTTTAACATTTTATTTTGTACTGGAGTATAGCTGATTAACAATGCCATGATAGTTTCAGGTGAACAGTAAAGGGACTCAGCTATACATATACACGTATCCACTCTCCTCCAAACTCCTCTCCCATTCAGGCTGCAATTTAACATTGAGCAGAGTTATAGACCAGGGATACAGTAGGTACTATTCAGTAAGTCTTCCATTTGTCTTCTATTCTAAATACCAGCTGGTCATTTCTAAGTACTTTTTATTATTTATTTATGTCCATAGGCATGTGGAATCTTAGTTCCCTGACTAGGGATCAAACTTGTGCCTCCTGCAGTAGAAGCACAGGTTCTTAACCACTGGACCCCCAGGGAAATCCCAGCTGGTCATTTTAAAGGTCCCTTATGTATGATTGAAATAAAAGCAAAGAAAATTAAAAACATAAATGCTGTATTTTACAATGTAGCATTTTATTGATTACATGTTTAGATCACATGTTATTGATTCATATTTAGACTTAAAGGGGAGGAAAATTGCTATTAAGTTACATGGTATCTTAAGGGCATTGATGGGATTTTTCTACCTTTGAGCATATAGTACAGTTACGTTGTGATGAAAAACAAAAAATTCACTGAAGAAAAACAAGTATTATCAAAAATTTAGCTCACTGAACAGAACTAAATACATTTGTTTTTCTGCTAAACACCTAGTGTTAGCTTTTAAATCATTATAAGAAATTTAAAAAATAAAATATTAAACACTTTCTGTGCATATCAGAGTTGTCAGATGATGAATTTTGAAAAATCACTCCATTTTTATTATTATTTTTCTGTTTTTTCTACCTTACACAATGAAAAAATAATCTAAGTGCTATTTAGGGTCTTTGTCTAATTCACTAATATATTGTCAGCACCTAGAGAATATCCACTATTAAATAGGTACAAAAATATCATTATTAAATAAAAAATTGATATTTACTGTACATTTTTGCTCCTCTTGTGAATAACCTCTTTCAGTTTAGCATAGCTATTTTAAAGTTCATATTTGTACTTTAAAATATTTGTCTGTTCACTGAAAATTACACTTTCTTTAACGTGTGGACCTTAAAAATCAACCAGAGAAAGAAGACAATATTTCCTGTAAACACTGTCATATAAAACAAATGTATTTACTAAATACAAAAATGGAAATCACTTAAGCACAAATATGCTTCAAATTAGTTTAATTTTGACTAAATATATAGTAATGGAAATAAAATCCACAGATAATTTCTGCATTTACTCTCCCTAAAAACTCTGCATAGAATGAGGAAAAAAATAAGCACTGGGAAACAGAAAACATAACACATGTGATTTTCGTTATTATTTTTTTTAATCACAAAACAGCTCAGAATATGCACATGAGCAATATATGTGAATAAACACTTGTATAGCAATGACAATTATCATTTACGGATCATTTAGCAAGCTCTGTGTGTCTCTCAAAGCATTCATATATATTTCCTTATTTAATCAATAATACATTGATTGTACAGTATTAAGTTATCTCCAGCTTTTTGTGACCCCATGAGCTGCAGCACACCAGGCTATGCTGCCCTACAGTATAGCCTGGAGTTTCCTCAAACTCATGTCCATTAAGTCAGTTATGTCATCCAACGATTTCATCCTCTGTTGCCCCCTTCTCCTCCTGCCCTCAGATATTCCCAGCATCAAAATCTTTTCCAATGAGTTGGCTCTTCACAGCAGGTGGCCAAAGTATTGCAGATACAGCTTCAGCATCAGTCCTTCCAGTAAATATTCAGGGTTAATTTCTTTTAGGATTGACTGGTGTATCATTATATTCCCATTGTATAGATTAGAAAAGTTCAGTATCTAAGAACCAAGTACACTACAGAGTTTTGAAGTTTTACAACTGATACTCAAACCTATACTAGCAAACTTCTGTTGCCCTCATCTTAAATACTATCCAAGAAAAAGCTTAAACTCTGTCAGGGGGTAGAGAAAGTATTATATCCAGTGAAATATCATTATATGGCTGACTTCTCCTTAGAATCAATAAAAATTAGAACACAATAGAAAGATGTGCTTAGAGTTCTGAAAATTAAAAATCTGTCAATCCAAAATTATCTGTCTAGTGTAATTTTTTTTAATGAATCTAAACCAGAAGCATTTAAAAAGAGTAATGCCTTAGAGAATTTGTGTCCAGTTGAAATGAGTCAGACATGACTGAGCGACTGAACTGAACTGAACTGAACTGAAATTAACTATAAGGAATGGTCAGCAAAGTTCTTCAGTTTGTTTCCCTTCTGGTTTCCTCACTGTATGCCCAGCAGTGGGATTGCTGGATCATAAGGCAGTTCTATTTCCAGTTTTTTAAGGAATCTCCACACTGTTATCCATAGTGGCTGTACTAGTTTGCATTCCCACCAACAGTGTAAGAGGGTTCCCTTTTCTCCACACCCTCTCCAACATTTATTATTTGTAGACTTTTGGATCGCAGCCATTCTGACTGGTGTGAAATGGTATTACTCAGCCATTAAAAAGAATTCATTTGAATCCGTTCTAATGAGGTGGATGAAACTGGAGCCTATTATACAGAGTGAAGTAAGCCAGAAGGAAAAACACCAATACAGTATACTAACGCATATATATGGAATTTAGAAAGATGATAACAATAACCCTGTGTACGAGACAGCAAAAGAGACACTGATGTATGGAACAGTCTTATGGACTCTGTGGGAGAGGGAGAAGGTGGGAAGATTTGGTAGAATGGCATTGAAACATGTAAAATATCATGTATGAAACGAGATGCCAGTCCAGGTTCAATGCACGATACTGGATGCTTGGGGTTGGTGCACTGGGACGACCCAGATGGATGGTATGGTGAGGGAGGAGGGAGGAGGGTTCAGGATGGGGAGCACATGTATACCTGTGGTGGATTCATTTTGATATTTGGCAAAACAAATACAATTATGTAAAGTTTAAAAATAAAATAAAATTAAAAAAAAAAAAGTTCTTCAGTTTGACTAGAAGTTATTTCAAATAGAAATCCAGATCTGCATGAAGAAAGATGAGTACCAGGAAAATTAAAATTGAGGATAACTATAAATTACCTTTTAATCATTTTATGAGTGGATGTATATATGTGTATCACATATTTTAAAATTCTTTAAAATAGTGTTGACTAAAGCAAAAATGATGTAAATATATTCTACTTGTTATACCATATGGAGAAGTAAAATATATGAATACAGAAGTACAAAGGACAAGCACAAATGGAATTACACTACTGTGAGGTTTGGGCATTGTTGTCAAATAATATAATATTATTTGAAAATTCAATATGATTAATTAAATATTTGTACTATAAGAGTCAAGAATTATGCTGTCCAATAGGATTTCCTGTGAAAATTAAATATTTTGCTACTCTGTGCTGTCCAGTCCTTTAACCACTAGCTACATGTGGTTATGATGTTTTATTAAGTACATTTTTTAAAATTTTATTTTATTTTTAAACTTTACAATATTGTATTGGTTTTGCCAAATATCAAAATGAATCCGCCACAGGTATACAAGTGTTCCCCATCCTGATTTAAATGACCCCATGTGGATAGTGACCACTCTATTGGACAATCCAGCTCTAGAGCAGTCACTAAAATTTAAAAAAAAATGAAGAAATATAATCCAAAAATTAATAGAACAAGTAAAAAGGAATAATAAAGTATACTTACTTATACCAAGTGTATACCTGGTGTCTCAGCGGTAAAGAATCTGCCTGCCAATGTAGGAAATGTGACTTTGATCCCTGGGTCTGGAAGATTCCCTAGAGGAGGAAATGGCAACCCACACCAGTATTCTTGCCTAGGAAATCCCATGGACAGAGGAACCTGGTGGGCGATAGTTCATGGGATCACAAAGAGTCAGACACGACTTAGTGCGTAAACAACAACAGCAACACTTGTACCAACATAGAGGAAAAATAAGGAAGAAAAAGAACAAAGTACTGCTATAATTAAACACAACTCAAACACATCAATTATTTGATCATGTAAATAAATAAATCAACCAAAAGTCAAATGCTTTTAGATTAGAAAAGAAATCAGGACTCCAAGAGTGGGGGAAAAAGGCTTAGAAACACAAACTTTAAATATAAAGACATAAAGCAATTGCAAAGCAAATATCAGAAGAGAGCATAGCAAACACAAGAAAGCTGGTTTAACTGTATTTAATAAGAAAAAGTATTCTTCAAAAACTCACCAGTGATAAAGTATAACATTTCCTCATGATAAAAGTCCAATTCATCAGTAAGATAAAAATAAATTAGCATATACCTAATGGCAAAGATTCAAATACACGTATCAAAAAATTGCTATAATCCAGGGTTTAAAACTCTCTATTCTGAGTAATTGATAAGTAGACAAATAATTAGTAAGAAGAAAGAAGTTCATTGACCTAATTGACCCTGCTGCTCCTGCTGCTAAGTCGCTTCAGTCGTGTCCGACTCTGTGCGACCCCATAGACGGCAGCCCACCAGGCTCCACTGTCCCTGGGATCCTCCAGGCAAGAACACTGGAGTGGGTTGCCATTTCCTTCTCCAGAATTGACCTTGATAGAATACTATATCTCAAAGCTAAACTGTCATTTTTCTTTCAATAAACATTGACTACCATGGACAGAGGAGCCTAATGGGCTACAGTCCATGGGATCACAAAGAGTTGAACAGTACTGAGCAACTAAACACATACACACATTCACCCATACTGTTGACATGCTGAGCCATATATTATCCCAGAAATTTTCAAAATATTGACCTTATTCAGTTTGTGTTTTGATTGCTATAGAATTAAATTAGAAGGCAGTAATTTAAAGATAAACAGAAAATCATCAGGTATTTGGCAATGTAGTAGTATATTTCTACATAAAATATTGGTCAAAAATTGACTATAAGAGACTGTCTCTTTGAGTCGTGTGTCTGTTCCAATACTTTCTATGAAGCCAGCCTTTTGGGTGGAGAGCACCATCTATGTGTTTTGGGGGCAGATGAAATTTCCCAGATCTATTAATGCCTTGCTGAATAACATCCCATTGTATTCCAGAATCATTCTCTTATTCACTCTGAAAATGACCTAAAAGATTTCCAAATAATTGGCTATTGGTGATATTGCCACAAGTAGAAAATAATTCCAATGTTTCTATAGCCTACTTCCTCTTGCCCTGAAGTATGATCCTGAAGACAGAGGAAGGAATGAGTCCCTTGAGCCTGATGTGTATTTAATTTACCCTCCCCTTCTCATGTTAGTTTTCCATATCCCTGTATCCTGTCTTCTCATCCCCTTCTCTTTCTTTGTTGAGATGATTTTCTTACTTTTCCCAAGAGTATGATTACAGAGGAAAATATGACCAAGAAAAATACTCAAAAATATCCCTGTGTGTATAGGCTAGTCAAATCATTGGTGATCAAGGTAAAAAGATAACTTCCCCATAAGAGTCTTGAAACATATATGCCTCAGATCAGTTCCTCATCATGACAGGTTAGACCAATATAGTTAAAATCACAAATGCTAAAAATGTGTAAGGCAGAGGTGTTCTGCACACTCTGTGACATGCTGCATGCTTTTCACATTACTCTATGGATTACTCTATTTTGAGCTCTAGCTGCTTTGCTAGATGCCTTTTAAAAATCTGTTCTTATACTTCTCAGCTGTATTATGGTAATGGCGAAGGTTTCAAATCAGGAAACTAGTAGAAAAATCAGGGACAAATCTATGACATTTTCTACATGGAGAATGAAAATAGAAGTGCTGGTTTCCTGTGCAATGCAATTTAATACCCCGTCACCCAAAACACTGGAGAAGGCAATGGCACCCCATTCCAGTACTCTTGCCTGCAAAATCCCATGGATGGAGGAGCCTGGTAGGCTGCGGTCCATGGGGTCGTGAAGAGTCAAACACGACTGAGCGACTTCACTTTCACTTTTCACTTTCCTGAATTGGAGAAGGAAATGGCAACCCACTCCAGTGTTCTTCCCTGGAGAATCCCAGGGATGGGGGAGCCTGGTGGCTGCCGTCTACGGGGTCACACAGAGTCAGACATGACTGAAGTGACATAGCAGCAGCAGCAGCACCCAAAACACATACTTGTAACCTGAGTGTTAATTTTGACTACATACTGGATCTGTCTCTGTGATTTTAAACCTGTCTTGCAGCTTCTGTTATTATAAACAAACATATTATAAACAAACATAATGGTCAGGGAAGCTTGCCCTCCTCTGACCCTTAAACCTCTCTGATCCTTGCCCTCTCACCCTCCTCTTGACCCTTAAGCTAACGTGCCTTTGTTTAGTTCACAGAGAGATAACCTGAGCCTGCCTACCTGTGAATGACTGTGACATTCTTGAGTTACCATCAAAACCCTCTGCCTGAGACTTGCCATTCTAGGAGATCTTTACAAGAAGTAAATGATCTTTTACTTTACTTCCTCACCTCCCCTCATCTCTGATCCATGAAAGATCTTGGCATCCAGGCCCCAACAAGATGGTTATTTTGAGATGTTAGTCTGCCATCTTCTCAGTCAGCCTGCTCTCTGAATAAACTCGTATTCCTTAACACCTCATCTCCTGGATTTATTGGCCTATCATGTGGTAAGTAAAGTGAGCTTGGACTCAGTAACACATAGACACCCACACAACACATACAAATTAACACACTCCCTTTTGGCTAAAGGAAATCAGTGTGAATATCAATTCCACTTCAGCCAGATGTGGGCTGCAAAAGTATTTTTGTGTGCCTTATACTGACTTAGTATGCTATTATTTTGAGTATGTGTGCTGCATAAGTAAACACCAAAAAATGCAGTTGTAAAAAACAACCATTTTCATGTTCTTAGAATTTTATGAGTCAGAATTTAGGTGGTTGCAACAGAGGACTCATCTCTGCTTCACAGTGACTGAGCTTTGGTGGTTAAAACAGTAAGAGATGGGTGTGATGGATAAAATGGGACCATGCGTCTAAGGCCTTAATTGTGGTTGTTGGCTGATCCTAGATGTCTTCTTCACTCACCTGTTTGACACCTGGGCTGTGGGATGGACTGGCTGGAGTAGCTGAGGTGAACTGAGGGCATTTCTCTCACCTCCCCTCTTTTTCCTCATTGCTTTCTCTCTTCAGTATGACAGTTTCCGGGTTGTTGGACTTTTTACAGAGTCTCTGGCTTCCCCTAGTGGAAATATTCCAAGAAATCTACATAGAAGTAGCAACACTTCCAATGAAATAGTTTTGGATGTATTAAAATACATTCCTAAATGTACTTCTCTAAACATTTAATTAATGAAGTAAACTATTAAGGCAAGCCCAAATTAAAGAGAAGTAAAATTAGACTCTACCTCTTAATGGGAGAAGCAGCAAGAACTTGTGACCACATTTATTTTTAACCATACAATGAGCAGTGTTAACTGTAGTCATCATGTTATATGTTTCACTTCCAGTACTCATTTTACTGGGGTGCAGATAACTTTTCAGCATAGTGTTTTCATTTACTGTGGATATGTTCCCAGAAGTGAAATTGCTGATCATATATGGTAGTTCTATTTTTAATATTTTGAGAGACTTCCATAGTGGTGTATCAATTCCTTCCAACAGCACACACAGTTTCATTTTCTCCATACTCTCTAGAGTATATATATCTTTTGTCTATTTTATGTTCAGTTCAGTTCAGTCACTCAGTCGTGTCCGACTCTTTGCGACCCCATGAATCGCAGCATGCCAGGCCTCCCTGTCCATCACCAACTCCCAGAGTTCACTGAGACTCACGTCCATTGAGTCAGCGATGC
>NW_011494959.1:2880777-2888835 GCF_000754665.1 Bison bison bison | reverse complement strand
AGATGCCATGATCTTCATTTTCTGAATGTTGAGCTTTAAGCCGACTTTTTCACTCTCCACTTTCACTTTAACAAGAGGCTTTTGAGTTCCTCTTCACTTTCTGCCATAAGGGTGGTGTCATCTGCATATCTGAGGTGATTGATATTTCTCCCAGCAATCTTGATTCCAGCTTGTGTTTCTTCCAGTCCAGTGTTTCTCATGATGTACTCTGCATATAAGTTAAATAAGCTGGGTGACAATATACAGCCTTGACATACTCCTTTTCCTATTTGGAACCAGGCTGTTGTTCCATGTTCACTTCTAACTGTTGCTTCCTGACCTGCATACAGATTTCTCAAGAGACAAATCAGGTGGTCTGGTATTCCTATCTCTTTCAGAATTTACCACAGTTTATTGTAATCCACACAGTCAAAGGCTTTGGCATAGTCAATAAAGCAGAAATAGATGTTTATCTGGAACTCTCTTGCTTTTTCCATGATCCAGCAGATGTTGGCAATTTGATCTCTGGTTCCTCTGCCTTTTCTAAAACCAGCTTGAACATCTGGAAGTTCATGGTTCACATATTGCTGAAGTCTGGCTTGGAGAATTTTGAGCTTTAGTTTACTAGCATGTGAGATGAGTGCAATTGTGTGGTAGTTTGAGCATTCTTTGGCATTGCCTTTCTTTGGGATTGGAATGAAAACTGACTTTTTCCAGTCCTGTGGCCACTGCTGAGTTTTCCAAATTTGCTGGCATATCGAGTGCAGAACTTTCACAGCATCATCTTTCAGGATTTGAAATAGCTCAACTGGAGTTCCATCACCTCCACTAGCTTTGTTCATAGTGATGCTTTCTAAGGCCCACTTGACTTCACATTCCAGGATGGCTGGCTCTAAGTAAGTGATCACACCATCGTGATTATCTGGGTCGTGAAGATCTTTTTTGCACAGTTCTTCTGTGTATTCTTGCCACCTCTTCTTAATATCTTCTGCTTCTGTTAGGTCCATACCATTTCTGTCCTTTATCGAGCCCATCTTTACATGAAATGTTCCCTTGTTATCTCTAATTTTCTTGAAGATCTCTAGTCTTTCCCATTCTGTTGTTTTCCTCTATGTCTTTGCATTGATCACTGAAGAAGGCTTTCTTATCTCTTCTTGCTATTCTTTGGAACTCTGCATTCAGACGCTTATATCTTTCCTTTTCTCCTTTGCTTTTCGCTTCTCTTCTTTTCACAGCTATTTGTAAGGCCTCCCCAGACAGCCATTTTGGTTTTCTGCATTTCCTTTCCATGGGTATGATCTTGATCCCTCTCTCCTGTACAATGTCATGAACCTTATTCCATAGTTCATCAGGCTCTCTATAGGCATAAGGCAATATTTCACTGTAGTTTTGATTTGCATTTCCCTGATGATTAGTGATACAGAATGTCTTTTCATGTACCTATTGGCCTTTCATATGTCTTCTTTGGAAAAAAATTATATATTCAGTTGCTTTGCTGATTTTTTAAGTGGATTTTTTTTTCTTTTTCTGGCTGTTGAGTTGTATGAGTTCTTTATATTTTTAGATATTAACCTCTTATCAGATAAAGGGCTTGAAAATATTTTTTCCCATTCCATAGGATGTCTTTTTATTCTGTTGGATGTGTCTTTTGCTTTGCAGAGCTCTTTGTTTGTTTGTTTGTGTAGTCTACCTTATTTTTATTTTGTTGCTTGTACTTCATGTGTTCCATCCAAAATGTGTCCACATTTAGTATATGAGAGACTTGGTTCTGTATAAAGTGGGTTACAAACTTACAGTGTTGAAGAAAAGCATAATAAATCAATCACACAGTCATTACCATTTAATCCATGTGAATTATACTGAAATACTTCCACAGGTTGACTGCTTAGCCTTTTTCTATTTTCTGCTTCTATCATAGGTTTTGCATTATCATCTTATCCACATGACCTACAATCAAGGATTTTCTACCTTCCTCCCACACCTTAAAGATATAAAATTTTATCTCTGTTGTAACTGTCAGTCAAAATCTAACCCATATTTTAACATAATTTTATACCTAGAATTCTATAGACACCATTTCTTTGGAAATATTCAGCATAAGCAGATGATTTTACTAAACTTACAAAAATGTTCTTATACTATATTCTTTTTATCTTAATAAAATGCTAGAGTCCCAGCAAGTCTCAATAAAGAAGACAAAATTTAGTGACCTGAAGGAAAATCAGTAAAACAGCATAAAGAAAAGAGTGAAACAAATAATATAGCAATGTTGGATGTTATTGTCTGCCATTACATGTTAATTTAGCTAAACAAATATTAGTTCACAAAAGAGGTATTTTGATATCAACTAATTTAACACATTTTTGCACATTTCTTAGTGGTTTTCATTTTAGAAATACATGAAAGCAAAATTTTCATATCATGATACATGTATCATATGTAGGAGCAATATTTTAACAGATTTCAAAAAGCAAGCTCTTTCAGAAACTATCATGAGATTATAGAGTCCATATAATTTCTTAGTTTAGTTTCTTATACATCTAGAGTTCTATAATTTCTTAGTTTAAACTCTTCCAGGTGGAGTATTAATATCCAACTGATGGAAGGAGAAAAAAATGGAGCAAAGGAAGTACACTGTATTCCCAACTCATTTTGATAATAGTTTTTGTTCAGAATTATTATAAGGAAAGCACTCCAGAGATTTGTTAAACTATTCTGGCATAACATTTTGAATAATGCAAGAATTGCAAAACAAATTATGACTTTCTAATTGAGAAAATATTAATAGAATTAGAGACTTTAAACTCTAGACTTATAGGGGAAAAGGAGAAAAATAAATATTATTTTAATAGTATCCAGCCTCAAAGTCTTGTCTCACTTTATAAAGTTCAAAAGGGATAAATATAACCTAACCCTAAAATCATGTGTGTTCGTCACTTTACCAATTAATAACAGTCAAAGTTACAGAATTGAATTTTTGTGTTGTGTGCTTAGTTGTGTCTGACTCTTGTGACCGCATAGACTGTAGCCTACCAGTCTCCTGTGTCCATGGGATTTTCCAGGCAGTAATACTGGAGTGGATGGCTATTTTTTTCTCCAGGGGTCTTTCCAACCCAGGAATGAAGCCCCAGTCTCCCGCATTGCAGACAGACTCTACTGATCAAGCTGCATGTGTTATATAAGTGTTCTGGTAGCTTTTTTTTTTTTTTTTAAGTCATTCAGTGTTGTGCCCTTGGCTCATTTATTAAACTCAGAAAATGACATGTTCACCATGTGAGAGTGAAAAAGTTGGAGAATATATGGAAAACAATAATTTGTTAAATCACCCTTCTCCCTAGTAGAGCAAAATGCATTTGATTCATAGACATGAAAAAGAATATAGACATAGATATGCTTGAACACACAACACACTTATATATTTGTCTCACTTTGCCTGGAGAATTCCATAGACAGAAAAGCCTGGTGGGCTACAGTCCATGGGGTCGCAGAGTTGAACACAACTGGGCGACTAACACTTTCATTTAAATAACTTGAAAAAACAGTTATATGTCTCACCATTAATAGTCAATTAGAGAAACTCTATAATGATATGTACATTCTTGTTTGCATTTTTAACTGTGAAATAAACGTCAAAAATATTTTTCAGCATAATAAAACTCTTCCATTTCCTTAACAGATTTCAGCTATTAGAAACAGATGGTGTTTTGGTGGTAAACATAATTAATTTCATTTTATAGAATTTACTTAATTAGAATCGGCCTCCATATCTCACATGCATTGGATTTCATTGTTATGCATATTGTTTATAATTCTGCAAGCTGTCATAAATGCATACTGATTATTTTTAATTCTTAAAAATACCATTTATAAACAGAAGATAATCTATTCATTTCCCTGAATAAGTTGAAAATGAAATACATTATTTTAAAATTGAGTTTTATAGAATGCTATAAGCAGATAGATTACCTTGTTTCAAAAATGCATAGAGATGTCAGAGTGTCCACAAATTTGAAAATATATCACCATTTCATATCTCTTCAATTATGTTAATGTTTTTGTTTTTCATTTCTAAAGTATTAGCTGAAATATTTTATACTTCTAAGGTTTACAAAAATACTAATCATGACAAAACACATGATTATTAGACCATGAAATCAGTCTCAATTTATTCAGTTTTATAACCAGAATATTCCCAATGTAGATTATATGTAAGAACAAATTAATCTGATATAAAAAAAAATCTGCCTGTTTCCTATATATTGGTTATACATAATGCTTCACAATGAAATGGTTAGTATTTCAAACATTGTTTGTGTATATGTGAGTTTATCTCCTTCTGATCACCTTCAGTTTTCTAATATTATAATGATGAATTAAATGTAATAATAGGCTTATTAATGATTGAACTGAACTGAATTCAAATTGTTTATATTTTTTAAATATATTTTTACCATTTGATTTTTTGTTTATATTCCAAAGAGCAAAACATTGTCCTGGCTGTTAGTCTATTTGAGCATAGCGTTCTTTCACTCTGTAAAGTACAATTAATAATTTATCTTTTGTAACTCACTATAGTAATGGTTTCTAATAAGTATCAAATGCTATGGTTAAAAGCTATGAATTTTATAATCTAACTAGAATTGGAAAGTTTAAGGAATATTTTGAATGTGTTTAAAAGAATTTAAGCTTCAGTTCAGTTCAGTTCAGTTCAGTCGCTCAGTCGTGTTCGACTTTTTGCGACCCCATGAATCGCAGCATGCCAGGCCTCCCTGTCCATCACCAACTCCCGGAGTTCACTCAGACTCACGTCCATCGAGTAAGTGATGCCATCCAGCCATCTCATCCTCTGTTGTCCCCTTCTCCTCCTGCCCCCAATCCCTCCCAGCATCAGAGGCTTTTCCAATGAGTCAACTCTTCGCATGAGGTGGCCAAAGTACTGGAGTTTCAGTTTTAGCATCAATCCTTCAATTATTGTTTTGTATATACTTATTTTTAAATTTTTAATTGAAGTATAGTTGATTTACAATGGCATGTTAGTTTCAGGTATACAGCAGTAATTAAGTTATACATACATCTGTGTCTACTTTTTCATATTTTTCCTTTATAAGTTATTACAAAATATTTAGTATAGTTTCCTGTGCTATAGAGTAAATCTTTGTTCACTATTTTTTTTATATATAGTAGTGTATGTCAGAGAAGGCAATGGCACCCCACTCCAGTACTCTTGCCTGGAAAATCCAATGGACGGAGGACCGTGGTGGGCTGCAGTCCATGAGGTTGCTGAGTCTGACACGACTGAGCGACTTCACTTTCACTTTTCACTTTAATGCATTGGAGAAGGAAATGGCAACCCACTCCAGTGTTCTTTCCTGGAGAATCCCAGGGACCGGGGAGCCTGGTGTGCTGCCCTCTATGGGGTCGCACAGAGTCGGACACGACTGAAGTGACTTAGCAGCAGCAGCGGCAGTTTGTGTATGTGAACCCCAAACTACTAATGTATCTCTCCCGCACCCTCACTATCCCCTTTGGCCTCTGCTATGTCAGAGAGCCTTTTTCTGTTGTATATGTACATTCTTTTGCATCATTTTTAGATGCTACATATAAATACGATATATGATATCTGTTTTTCTCTGTTTGGTTTATTGCAGTTAGTATTATAATTTAGGTCCATCCATGTTGCTGAAAATGGAATTATTTCATTTACTTTTATAGTTGGGTAATATTCCTTTGTATACATATACCACACCTTCCCTATTCATCCATCTTTTGATGGACATTTAGGTTGCTTTCAGGTCTTGGCTATTGTAAATAGTACTTCAGTGAGCATTGGGGTGCTTTTATCTTTTGAAATTATGGTTTTCTCCAGATATATGCTCAGCAATGGAATTGGGAAGATCATACTGTAGCTCGATTTTTTAGCTTTTTAAAGGCATCTAAACTGTGGTCCATAATGGTTGTGATTCCCACCAAAAATTATTTAGATTCTGACCAACAGTATAGTGGGGTTCCTTTTATCTCTCACACTCTCCAGCATTTATTATTTGTAGACTTTGATGATGGCCATTCTGACTAGTATGAGGTTATAATTCATTGTAGCTTTGATTTACATTATTCTAATTAGTGATGTTGAGTGTTTTCCCATCTGCCTCTTGGGCATTTGCATCTCTTCTTTGGAGAAATGTCTATTTAGATATTTAGATCTACCTTTTACTTTTTTTAAAATTTTTTGTGCTGTCTTTGTCTGATTTTGGTATCACGGTGATGATGGCCTCATAGAATCAGTTTGGAAGTGTTCCTTCCTCTGCAATTTTTTGAAAGAGTTTTAGAAGGATAGGCATTAGCTCTTCTCTAAATGTTTGATAGATTTCTCCCGTGAAGCCATCTGGTCCTCTGTTTTTGTTTTTTGAGATTTTTTTTTTTTATCACAGCTCAATTTCAGTGCTTGTAATTGGGTTGTTCTTAATTTCTATTTCTTCCTGGTTCAGTCTTAGAAGATTGAACTTTTTAAGAATCTGTCCATTTCTTCCAGATTATCCATTTTATTGCCATATAGTTGTTCATAACAGTCTCTTATAATCCTTTGTATTTCTGCATTGTCTGTTGTAACCTCTCCTTTATCATTTCTAATTTTGTTGATTTGAATCTTCTTTTTTTCTTGATGAGTCTGGCTAAAGGTTTGTAAATTTTGTTTTTCTTCTCAAAGAACTAGCTTTTAGTTTTATTAATCATTACTATTGTTTCTTTCATTTATTTTTCACTTATTTCTGCTCAGATCTTTATGATTTCTTTCCTCCTACTAATTGTTGTTGTTTTTCTAGTTGTTTTAGGTGTAAACTTAGGTTGTCTGTTCGGTGTTTTTCTTATTTCTTGAGGTAAGATTGTATTGCTATAAACTCCCCTCTTAGTACTGTTTTTGGTGCACTCCATAGGTTTTGGGTTGTCAAGTTTTCACTGTCACTTGTTTCTAGAATTTTTTTGATTTCCCTTTTGATTCTGTCTGTAACCTGTTGGTTATTTAGAAATGTGTTGTTTAATCCCCATGTGTCTATGTTTCTTACACTTATTTTTCTCATAGTTGATATATAGTCTCAGGGTTTTGGCCAGAGAAGATGCTTCATTCACAATTTCAATTTTCTTAAATTTACTAAGGTTTGATTTGTGACCCAATATGTGGTCTATCAATGCAAAGACATAGAGGAAAACAACAGAATGGGAAAGACTAGAGATCTCTTCAAGAAAATTAGAGATACCAAGGGAACATTTCATGTGAAGATGGGCTCGATAAAGGACAGAAATGGTATGCAGAAGCAGAAGATATTAAGAAGAGGTGGCAAGAATACACAGAAGAACTGTACAAAATAGAACTTCATGACCCAGATAATCACGATGGTGTGATCACTCACCTAGAGCCAGACATCCTGGAAGTCAAGTGGGCCTTAGGAAGCATCACTACGAACAAAGCTAGTGGAGGTGATGGAATTCCAGTTGAGCTATTCCAAATCCTGAAAGATGATGCTGTGAAAGTGCTGCACTCAATATGTCAGCTAATTTGGAAAACTCAGCAGTGTCCACAGGACTGGAAAAGGTCCATTTTCATTCCAATCCCAAAGAAAGGCAATGCCAAAGAATGCTCAAACTACTGCACAATTGCACTCGTCTCACATGCTAGCAAAGTAATGCTCAAAATTCTCCAAGCCAGGCTTAAGCAGCATATGAACCATGAACTTCCAGATGTTCAAGCTGGTTTTAGAAAAGGCAGAGGAACCAGAGATCAAATTGCCAACATCTACTGGATCATCGGAAAAGCAACAGAGTTCCAGAAAAACATCTATTTCTACTTTATTGACTATGCCAAAGCCTTTGACCGTGTGGATCACAATATACTGTGGAAAATTCTGAAAGAGATGGGAATACCAAACCATTTGACCTGTCTCTTGAGAAACCTATATGCAGGTCAGGAAGCAACAGTTAAAACTGGACATGGAACAACAGACTGGTTTCCAAATAGGAAAAGGAGTATGTCAAGGCTGTATATTGTCACCCTGTTTATTTAACTTATATGCAGAGAACATCATGAGA
>NW_011494959.1:2878086-2880677 GCF_000754665.1 Bison bison bison | reverse complement strand
CTGGGTTGGAAGAAACACAAGCTGGAATCAAGATTGCCGGGAGAAATATCAATAATCTCAGATATGCAGATGACACCACCCTTATGGCAGAAAGTGAAGAAGAATTAGAAAGTCTCTTGATGAAAGTGAAAGAAGAGAGTGAAAATTTTGGCTTAAAGCTCAACATTCAGAAAACTAAGATCATGGCATCCGGTCCCATCACTTCATGGGAAATAGATGGGGAAACAGTGGAAACAGTGTCGGAATTTATTTTTTGGGGTTCCAAAATCACTGCAGATGGTGACTACAGCCATAAAATTAAAAGACATTTACTCCTTGGAAGGAATGATATAACCAACCTAGATAGCATATTAAAAAGCAGATACATTACTTTGCCAACAAAGGTCTGTCTAATCAGGGCTATGGTTTTTCCAGTAATCATGTATGGATGTGAGAGTTGGACTGTGAAGAAAGCTAAGTGTCGAAGAATTGATGCTTTTGAACTGTGGTGTTGAAGAATACTAAGTCTCTTGGACTGCAAGGACATCCTACCATTCCATCCTAAAGGAGACCAGTCCTGGGTGTTCTTTGGAAGGACTGATGCTGAGGCTGAAACTCCAATACTTTGGCCACCTCATGCAAAGAGTTGACTCGTTGGAAAAGATCCTGATGCTGGGAGGGATTGGGGCCAGGAGGAGAAGGGAATGACAAAGGATGAGATGGCTGGATGGCATCAATGACTCAATGCACATGAGTTTAGGTGGAGTCCGGGAATTGGTGATGGACAGGGAGGCCTGGCGTGCTGCGATTCATGGGGTCACAAAGAGTCAGACACGACTGAGCATCTGAACTGAACTGAACTGAACTGAACTGATTGTGTTGTATCATGGAGAATGTTCCATGTACACTTTAGAAGAGGGTATACTCTTCTGCTTTTGGATGGAATATCCTGAAGATATCAATGAGATCCATTTCATCTAATGTATCATTTAAGACTTGTGTTTCCTTATTAATTTCCTGTCTTGCTTGCTGATCTGTCCATTGCTGTGAGTTGGGTATTAAAGTCTCCTATTGTTATTGTGTTATTATTAACTTCTCCTTTTATGTCTGTTAGTGTTTGTCTTATGTATCGAGGTGCTCCTTTGTTGGGTGCATATTTACAATTGTTATGTCTTCCTCTTAGATTGATCTCTTCCTCTTTGATTGATTCCTCTTGATCATTATGTAGTGTCCTCCTTATCTCTTGTAATCTCCTTTATTTTAAGGTCAATTTTGTCTGATATGAGGATTACTACCCCAGCTTTCATTTGCTTCCCATTTGCATAGAATATATTTTTCCAACCTCTCACTTTCAGTCTATATGTGCCTTTAGGTCTGAAGTGGGTTTCTTTTTTTTTTTTTTTTAATATAAATGTATTTGTTTTAATTGGAGGCTAATGACTTTACAATATTGTATTGGTTTTGCCATAATTCAGCATGAATCTGCCATGGGTATACACGTGTTCCCCATCGTGAACCCCCCCTCCCACCTCCTTCCCTCTACCATCCCTCTGGGTCAACCAGTGCACCAGCCCCGAGCATCCTGTATTGTAATAAGAATTAAAAAATTAATTCTTCAAAACTCAGCTTTCTTTATATCCAACTCTCACATCCGTATATAACTTTTAGGTAGGCTTATTCTGAGATAGTTTATTCTTAAGCTTAATATTTTTTAGAAATGATTCTTAAAAATTTATAAGGATTATATTTACATAATATTTCCACTTATCTTACTTATTGTGAAAAAGGTAAGGGGTTACCCTGGTGGCTCAGAGAGTAAATAATCTGCCTGCAATGCAGGAGACCCGAGTTCAGTCCCTGAGTCAGAAAGATGCCCTGGAAAAGGAAATGGCAACCCACTCCAGTATTCTTGCCTGGGAAATTCCATGGACAGAGAAGCCTGGTGGGCTACAGTCCTTGGAATCACAAAGAGTTGGATACGACTGAGTGACTAACACTGAACCCTGATTGTCAAAAAACTCAAAGCTCTGCTATTATCACAAATAATGACCACATATTGCAAATAATGACTCAAAGGTAAGATGCAATTTGTTCTGAAGAATTCTCTTAATAGTAATACATTATAATCAATATAATACAATATAATACAAATATAATAAATTATAATCAATAGTTGAACTATTTCAAATCCTGAGATAATGTTATTGTAGCGTTGCACTCAATACATCTCCACAGTTGGAAAGCTCAGCAGTAGCCACATGACAAGAAAAGGTCAGTTTTCATTCCAATCCCAAAGAAGGGCAAAACCAAAGAATGTTCAAACCACTGCACTATCACACTCATTTCACATGCTAGCAAGGTGATGTTCAAAATCCTTCAAGCTAGGTTTCAAACAATATATGAACAAAGAACTTCCAGATGTACAAACTAGATTTAGAAAAGACAAAGGAACCAGAGATCAAATTTCCAACATCCATTGGATCATAGGAAAAGCAAGACAATTCCAGAAAAACATCTACTTCTGCTTCACTGACCACACTAAACCCTTTGACTGTGTGGATCACAACAAGCTACTGGAAATTCTTAAAGACATGGGAATAACAGAGAACCTT
>NW_011494959.1:2867479-2877986 GCF_000754665.1 Bison bison bison | reverse complement strand
TTTTTTTTTTTTAGTTTAATTTAATTTTATTTTTAAACTTTACAATATTATATTAGTTTTGCCAAACATTGAAATGAATCCGCCACAGGTATACCCGTGCTCCCCATCCTGAACCCTTCTCCCTCCTCCCTCCCCTTACCATCCCTCTGGGTCATCCCAGTGCACCAGTCCCAAGCATCCAGTATTGTGCATCGAACCTGGACTGGCAACTCGTTTCATACATGATATTATACATGTTTCAATGCCATTCTCCCAAATCTTCCCACCCTCTCCCTCTCCAACAGAGTCCATAAGACTGTTCTATACATCAGTGTCTCTTTTGCTGTCTCGTACACAGGGTTATTGTTACCATCTTTCTAAATTCCATATATATGCGTTAGTATACTGTATTGGTGTTTTTCTTTCTGGCTTACTTCATTCTGTATAATAGGCTCCAGTTTCATCCACCTCATTAGAACTGATTCAAATGTATTCTTTTTAATGGCTGAGTAATACTCCATTGTGTATATGTACCACCGCTTTCTTATCCATTCATCTGCTGATGGACATCTAGGTTGCTTCCATGTCCTGGCTATTATAAACACTGCTGCGATGAACATTGGGGTACATGTGTCTCTTTCCCTTCTGGTTTCCTCAGTGTGTATGCCCAGCAGTGGGATTGCTGGGTCATAAGGCAGTTCTATTTCCAGTTTTTTAAGGAATCTCCACACTGTTCTCCATAGTGGCTGTACTAGTTTGCATTCCCACCAACAGTGTAAGAGGGTTCCCTTTTCTCCACACCCTCTCCAGCATTTATTGCTTGTAGACTTTTGGATCGCAGCCATTCTGACTGGCATGAAATGGTACCTCATAGTGGTTTTGATTTGCATTTCTCTGGTAATGAGTGATGTTGAGCATCTTTTCATGTGTTTGTTAGCCATCTGTATGTCTTCTTTGGAGAAATGTCTATTTAGTTCTTTGGCCCATTTTTTGATTAGGTCATTTGTTTTTCTAGAGTTGAGCTGTAGGAGTTGCTTGTATATTTTTGAGATTAGTTGTTTGTCAGTTGCTTCATTTGCTATTATTTTCTCCCATTCTGAAGGCTGTCTTTTCACCTTGCTAATAGTTTTCTTTGATGTGCAGAAGCTTTTAAGTTTAATTAGGTCCCATTTGTTTATTTCTGCTTCTATTTCCAGTATTCTGGGAGGTGGGGTCATAGAGGATCCTGCTGTGATGTATGTCAGAGAGTGTTTTGCCTATGTTCTCCTCTAAGAGTTTTATAGTTTCTGGTCTTATATTTAGATCTTTAATCCATTTTGAGTTTATTTTTGTGTATGGTGTTAGAAAGTGTTCTAGTTTCATTCTTTTACAAGTGGTTGACTAGATTTCCCAGCACCACTTGTTAAAGAGATTGTCTTTAATCCATTGTATATTCTTGCCTCCTTTGTCAAAGATAAGGTGTCCATATATGTGTGGATTTATCTCTGGGCTTTCTATTTTGTTCCACTGATCTATATTTCTGTCTTTGTGCCAGTACCATACTGTCTTGATAACTGTGGCTTTGTAGTACAGTCTGAAGTCAGGCAGGTTGATTCCTCCAGTTCCATTCTTCTTTCTCAAGATCGCTTTGGCTATTCGAGGTTTTTTGTATTTCCATACAAATTGTGAAATTATTTCTTCTAGCTCTGTGAAGAATACCATTGCCTCTTGAAAAACCTTTATGCAGGTCAAGAAGCAAGAGTTAGAACCAGACGTGGAACAATGGATTGGTTCCAAATTGGGAAAGGAGTACATCAAGTCCATATATTGTCACCCTGCATGTTTAACTATATGCAGAGTACATCATGAGAAATGCCAGACTGGATGAGGCATAGGCTGAAATGAATATTTCTGGGAGAAATAGCAATAACCTCAGATATGTAGATAACACCATTCTTATGGCAGAAAGTGAAGAGTAACTAAAGGGCCTCTTGATGAAGGAGAAAGAGGAGAGCAAAAAAGCTGGATTGAAACTCAACATTCAAAAGCAAAGATCATAGCATCTGGTCCCATCACTTCAGGGCAAATAGATAGGGAAACAATGGAAACAGTGACAAACTTTATTTTCTTGGGCTCCAAAATCTCCTTCACTGAAGATGGTGACTGCAGCCATGAAATTCAAAGATGCTTGCTCCTTGGAAGAAAATCTATGTAAAACCTAAGCAACATATTAAAAAGCAGAGATATCACTTTGCCAACAAAGGTTGATAGAGTCAAAGATATTATTCTTCCAATAGTCATGTATGGATGTGAGAGCTGGACAATAAAGAAGGCAGAGTGCCAAAGAATTGATGCTTTCAAACTGTGGTGTTGGAGAAGACTCTTACAAGTCCCTTGGACTGCAAGATATTGAACCAGTCTATCCTAAAGGAAATCAATCCCGAATATTCATTGAAAGGACTGATACTAAAGCAAAACTCCAATACTTAGCTATCTGATGCAAAAAATGGACTCATTGGCAAAGACTCTGATGCTGGGAAAGATAGAAGGCAGGAGGAGAAGGGGACTACAGGATGAGATGGTTGGATGACATCAATGACTCAATAGACATGAGTTTGAATAAACTCCTGGAGTTGGTAATTGACAGGGAGGCCTGGCATGCTGCAGTCCATGGGGTCGCAAAAAGCTGGACATGACTGAGTGACTGAAATGACTGACTGACTGAAAGGAAGAATTTGTGTAATATTGAAACCCAAAGTGTAGGCTCATATATCAGTGAAAAAGAGATGTATATGAAAAGTTCAATAATATTTTTAAGAACATTTTTTTGTAAGAAAATGTATTTTGTATAAAATACCTTTACATAGATAAATGCTTATGTTTTAATGGATTACCATTTGTAACCTTGCTCATTTAATTTTCTATATGACTACATATTCAAAGGAACGGAAAAAATTTTAAAACTAACGCATTTTTTTAGCAAGATAGTATTAACTGCATTTGGATTGAATATGTCTTTCTTAATCTTTAATACATTTAGTATAAAAAGTATTAACACACTGGCCCAGGAGAGAATTAACAAATTTATGTAGCCATTTACACATTTTTCTTTTCTAAAATATAGCTGTGAATCTGAGTGAGAGATAAGAAGGGAGAGTAAAAGAATGAAACTGAATAAGGAAAGAAGGAAAACAACCAACTATTAGAACTTTGAATATATACCAGTCAACTAACTAAAAAAGAAATTCCTTGTCCTTTCAAATATGGCCTAATCTAAATTACTGTTTCTATAGGCATCAAAGAAAATAAAGAGTTCTATGCATTTGTGTTAGGTGTGTATGTACATGTGTGTGTGAACAAACAAAAAAAGATCCTCTGAGTTGTAGGTCATCACAAACCTATGATTTTGCACTTGTGAAAACATTTTCAGATTCTTACTGATTCTGTCACTGAAAAGGCCACTGAACCTATCACATGTGTAGAAATTGCTTAGTGGAACAGATTTATCTGGGCAATTACTACATTGACTAAGAAACAAGGAGGCCGAGTATCCCCTTAACACAATTGTTGTTTCATTGACTAGAGTTAAGTGAGAGACCGAGCCTAAGGACATAGGAATAATTATGCCCTCCTGGGAGCCAAGCATGATGCTGTGTAAAGACTTGAATTCTAGATAAATCATTGGAGTAGTGTTGGCAGCAGTATGGAGCCACGGTTAGAAAATTGGTTTATCCCCAGTGTGACCACATTGACTGAAATAAATGCCCAAAAAAGTACAGAGCCAACAATTGTTCCTCAGTGGGAATCATTTTAGTCATTGTTAGTGTAGTTTCATTTAAATTACATCCAAGAGGTTGTTAATTGATATCTGGGGATATATTAATATCCCAGATAGCAAATAGAGTTTTGTCACTTTACCTATTTTTTCTCTCTAGTAATAACTGATTTTAAATCTAATATCAAGGCCTACTCTCCAAAATAAATCTTATATAATTTTCAAGTCTAAATTTTATGATAAATCCAACTTATCAAAAACAAAATGGTCATTATTAGAAGTTATATTGTGTGCAACAGCTAGTCTCAATGAGCAAAGTAACATAGACTCTGTTTTTTATTTTTTCAGTGTCAATGTACTGTTAATTTATTCTTTTACATGATGGATACTAAGAGAAACATAAACCTGGTGAAACAAATCAAGATTTTCTCTGAATTAAAAGTTACAGAATTAGTTTTGTGTTTGCATATTCTTGCTTTCCCAGACATGATGTTTATGACCTTTTTCCTTTATTCCACAACCATGATTTTAACCTTTTGCCTCAAATCTCAAGATAGAAGCATCCAGATTTATAGTATACTTCACTATAGAACTACCTCAATTCTATAGAACTGGTCCCTAAAATCACCCTTTAAATAAGGGCTTAATGCTAAAACTATTGGAAAGATAAAGGCTCAATTCCTGTTTTCACTTATTATTCTTTTCATACAACAATTGTTTATTGAGCATCTATATGTGCTGAGAGCAGATAATAAAATGAGGAGTACATCATCTCAGAAAAGACCTTAAAAGTACCAGCATCAGTCACTTCTCTGCCATACATCCTTACCCTTATTTTAACTGTAGTATAAACTAAAATGTATCTCTCTCTCTTGGTCATTCTTTCATGCATGCATGCAGATGGTCACACACACATCGGATGGTCAGTGTTTTAACCTGAAAATGTGATACTATTGTTGTTGTTGTTGTTGCTCAATTGCCCAGTAGTGTCCAGCTCTTGATGACCTCATGGACTGCAACACACCATTCCTCCATGTCACTCATACAGAAGTTAATGTGTGTTGCATCGGTGATGCCATCCAGTCATCTCATCCTCTGACAACCTCTTCTCCTTCTGCTTTCAATCTTTCCCAACCTCAGGGTCTTTTCCAATGAGTCAGATGTTCCCATTAGGTTGATAAAATATTGGAGCTTCAGCATCAGTCCATCCAATGAGTATCCAGGGTTGATTTCCTTTAAGAATGACTGGTTTGATCTTCTTGCTGTCCAAGGAACTCTCAAGAGTTTTTTCCAGCACAAAAGTTTGAAGGTACCAATTCCTTGGTGCTCTGCCTTCTTTACAGTCCAGCTCTCACAATGATATGAGACTACCGAAAAGACTAGAGCCTTGACTATACAGACTTTTGTCAACAAAGTGATGTTTTTGCTTTTTAACACACTAAGTTTGGCATAACTTTCCTGCCTAGAAACAATTGTTTTCTAATTTAATAGCTGCAGTCACCATCCACAGTGATTTTAGAGACCAAGATGAGGAAATCTGTCACTTCTTCCACATTTTCCCCATCTATTTGCCATGAAGTGATGGGACGAGATGCTATGATCTTCATTTTCTGAATGTTGACCTTTAAGTAAACCTTTTCAATCTCCACTTTCACTTTCATCAAGAGGCTCTTTAATTCTTCTTCACTTTCTGCCATAAGGGCGGTGTCATCTGCATATCTAAGGTTATTGATATTTCTCCCAGCAATCATGAATACAGCTTGTGCTTCATCCAGCCCAGGGTTTCTCATGATGTACTCTGAATATAAGTTAAATAAGCAGAGAGACAATATACAGCCTTGATGTACTCCTTTCCCTATTTGGAATCAGTCTGTTGTTCCATGTCTAGTTCTAACTGTTGCTTCCTGACCTGCATACAGGTTTCTCAAGAGGCAGGTCAGGTGGTCTGATATTCCCATTTCTTTCAGAATTTTCCACAGTTTATTGTCATCCACACAGTCAAAAGATTTGGCATAATCAATAAATCAGAAGTAGATGTTTTCTGGAACTCTCTTGCTTTTTCGATGATCCAGCGGATGTTGGCAATTTGATCTCTGGTTCCTCTGCCTTTTCTAAAACCAGCTTGAACATCTGGAAGTTCATGAATCATGTATTGTTGAAGCCTGGCTTGAAGAATTTTGAGCATTACTTTACTAACATGTGAGATGAGTTCAACTGTGCCATAGTTTGAGTATTCTTTGCCAATGTGTTTCTTAAAGATTGGAATGAAAACTGTCCTTTTCCAGTCCTGTGGCCATTACTGAGTTTTCCAAAATTGCTGGCATATTGAGTGTAGCACTTTCACAGCATCATCTTTTAGGATTTGAAATAGCTCAACTGTAATTCCATCACCTCCACTAGCTTTGCTCATAGTAATGCTTCCTAAGGCCCACTTGACTACACATTCCAGGATTCCTAGCTCTAGATAAGTGATCATACCATCATAATTATCTGGGTCTTGAAGATATTTTTTGTATAGTTCTTTTTTGTATATTCTTCCCACCTCTTCTTAATACCTTCTGCTTCTGTTAGGTTCATACAATTTCTGTTCTTTATCGAGCCCATCTCTGCATGAAATATTCCCTTAGTATCTCTGATTTTCTTGAAGAAATCTCTAGTCTTTCCCATTCTATTGTTTTCCTCTATTTCTTTGCACTGATTGCTGAAGAAGGCTTTTTTATCTCTCCTTGATATTCTTTGGAACTCTGCATTCAAATGGGTATATCTTTCCCTTTCTCCTTTGCTTTTTGCTTCTCTTCTTTTCACAGCTATTTTTAAGCCCTCCTCAGACAGCCCTTTTGCTTTTTTGCATTTCTTTTCCATGGGGGATGGTCTTGATCTCTGTCTCCTATACAAAGTCACAAACATCTGTCCATAGTTCATCAGCCACCATGTCTATCAGATCTAGTCCCTTAAATCTATTTCTCATTTCCACTGTATAATTGTAAGGGATTTGATTTAGGTCATACTTGAATAGTCTATTGGTTCTCCCTAGTATCTTCAGTTTAAGTCTGAATTTGGCAATAAGGAGTTCATGATCTGAGCCAGAGTCAGCTCCCAGTCTTGTTTTTGGTGACTCTATAGAGCTTCTCCATCTTTGGCTGCAAAGAATATAATCAATCTGATTCTGGTGTTGACCATCTGGTGATATCCATGTGTAGAGTCTTGTCTCGTGTTGTTGGAAGAGGATGTTTGCTATGACCAGTATGACCAGTTTCTCTTGGCAAAACTCTATTAGCATTTGTCCTGCTTCATTCTGTACTCCAAGGCCTAATTTGACTGTTACTCCAGGTGTTTCTTGAATTCCTATGCTAGCATCCCAGTCCCTAATAATGAAAAGGACATATTTTTTAGGTGTTAGTTCTAAAAGCTCTTGTAGGTCTTCATAGAACTGTTTGACTTCAGCTTCTTCAACATTACTGGTCGGGGCATAATAGACTTATATTACCATGATATTAAATGGTTTGCCTTAGAAATGAACAGAGATCATTCTGTCATTTTTGAGGTTGCATCCAAGTACTGTATTTCAGACTCTTTTGTTGCCTATGATGACTACTGCATTTCTTCTAAGGGATTCCTGCCCACAGTAGTAGATACAATGGTCATCTGAGTTAAATTCACCCGTTCCAGTCTATTTTAGTTCACTGATTCCTAAAATGATGACGTTGGGTATAGTTGGGTAAACATTTCCCTTTCTCTCATGCTTTTTGCTTCTCTTCTCTCTTCAGATATTTCTAAAGCCCTCTCAGATAACCACTTTGCCTTTGCTTTTCTTGTTCTTTGGGATAGGTCTGCTGCCTCCTGTGCAATATTACAGACCTCTGTCCATAGTTTTTTAAGCACACTGTTTACTAAATGTAATCCCTTGATCTGTTCATCACCTCCACTGCATATTTATAGGGGATTTGATATAAGTCATACCTGCCTGGATTAGTGGTTTTCTTTGCTTTTTTTAGTGTAAGCCTGAATTTTGCTATGAGAAGCTGATGATTTGAGCCACAGTCAGCTTCAGGTCTTGTTTTTGAAGACTGTATACAGCGTTGTCATCTCTTGTGTTGTTGAAAAAGGGTGTTTCATGTGACCAATGTATTCTCTTGGCAGAATTCTGTTAACCTTTGCCCTGCTTCATTTTGTACTATAAGGTCAAATGTGCCCATTACTCAAGTTTCTCTTGACTTTCTAGTTTTGCATTCCAATCCCCAATGATGAATAGAATGCCTTTTTTTGTTATTAGTTCTAGGAGCTCTTCTACATCTTCATAGAACTGATCAGCTTCTTCAGCATCAGTGGTTGGAATATAGACTTGAATTACTGTGATGTTGAATGGTTTGCCTTGGAAATAAACCTAGATCATTCTGTTGCTTTTGAGATTGCACCAAAGTTCTGCATTTCAGACTCTTGTTCATGATGAGGGCTACTCAATTTCTAAGGGATTCTTGCCCACAGTAGTAGATATAATGGTCATCTAAATTGGAAGGAATGATGCTGAAGCTGAAACTCCAGTACTTTGGCCACCTCATGTGAAGAGTTGACTCATTGGAAAAGACTCAGATGCTGGGAGGGATTGGGGGCAGGAGGAGAAGGGGATGGCAGAGGATGAGATGGCTGGATGGCATCACTGACTCGATGGACGTGAGTCTGAGTGAACTCCAGGAGTTGGTGATGGACAGGGAGGCCTGGTGTGCTGTGATTCATGGGGTCGCAAAGAGTCAGACATGGCTGAGTGACTGAACTGCACTGAACTGAACTGAAATTAAATTCACCCATTCCCATTCACTTTAGTTCACTGATTCCTGAGATGTTGATGTTTACTCTTGCCATCTCCTGCTTGACGACATCAAATTTACCTTCATTCATGGACCTAACATTCCAGGTTCCTATGCGATACTGTTCTTTGCGGGATCGGATTTTACTTTCATCACCAGATACATCCACAACTGCATCTCATTTCCGCTTTGGCTGAGTTAATTTATTCTTTCTGGAGCTATTAGTAATTGTCCTCCAAGCTTCCCCAGTAGCATACTGGACACCTTCCAACCTGGGGACACATCTTTCAGTGTCATATCTTTGTGTCCTTTTATACAGTTCATGGGGTTCTCATGGCAAGTATACTGGGGTGGTTTGCCATTCCCTCTTCCAGTAGATCACATTTTGTCAGAACTCTCCACTATGACCCGTCTGTTCTGGGTGGCCCTACATCTCATGGCTCATGGCTTCATTGAGTTATTCAAGCCCCTTCACCCTGACAAAGCAGGGATCCATGAAGGGGTATAATACTATTAACACATATAAATTACACATAATTGCATGTGTGCATATAATTAGCAACATGTGTGCAGTATTTGCTCTGTGTTAGGCATTGTTATAAGCACTTTAACTCTGAGCATAATCTAACTGAGACTTATAAAGTCAATGGTTTTGAATTTTTTTCACTTAAATGTATAGCTTTCATATACACTAATAGCTTTAAAAGCAGGAATAGCTTAAAATGTTAGTTCTACTGGAAGCTGATTAACTTAAAATTAAAGGAAACCTGACAATGCATTCAAAGTGAAGTAATTATTTTAACATGTGATCTCAAAGAAGTAAAAAAAAAAAAAAAGCATAAATACAGAAAGGGAGAAGATGTCTTTTTCCTGATAAATCTCTATTTATTTGGTGCTTTAATTTATGAACAGATTTGACTTAAAGTGCTAAAGTTTAAATATTAGCATTTAATATTTATAGAATATAACTGAAAACATTCCTTGAGAAACATAAGAAAATATATCAGATATATCTATACTTAAAAGCTATTCTGAAAGTGGAGAGTGAAAAAGTTGGCTTAAAGCTCAACATTCGGAAAACGAAGATCATGGCATCTGGTCCCACCACTTCATGGGAAATAGATGGGGAAACAGTGGAAACAGTGTCAGACTTTATTTTTCTGGGCTCCAAAATCACAACTATGGTGACTGCAGCCATGAAATTAAAAGACGCTTACTGCTTGGAAGGAAAGTTATGACCAACCTAGATAGCATATTCAAAAGCAGAGACATTACTTTGCCAACAAAGTTTCGTCTAGTCAAGGCTATGGTTTTTCCTGTGGCCATGTATGGATGTGAGAGTTGGACTGTGAAGAAGGCTGAGTGCCAAAGAATTGATGCTTTTGAACTGTGGTGTTGGAGAAGACTCTTGAGAGTCCCTTGGACTGCAAGGAGATCCAACCAGTCCATTCTGAAGGAGATAAGCCCTGGGATTTCTTTGGAAGGAATGATGCTAAAGCTGAAACTCCAGTACTTTGGCCACCTCATGCGAAGAGTTGACTCATTGGAAACGACTCTAATGCTGGGAGGGATTGGGGGCAGGAGGAGAAGGGGATGACAGAGGATAAGATGGCTGGATGGTATCACTGACTTGATGGACGTGAGTCTGAGTGAACTCCGGGAGTTGGTGATGGACAGGGAGGCCTGGCTTGCTGCAATTCATGGGGTTGCAAAGAGTCGGACATGGCTGAGTGACTGAACTGATCTGATCTGATATTTTCATTATAGTATCAATTATTTGGGAACTTTTGATTCAGACTATTATGAATTAAATTATAGCTCCCCCATGTATTTATCTCAGAATCATGTGGAAATTAGTCAAATGTGTAAGGCTCAATTATATCATCCATAAAATAGAGATAATAATATGAAATTGATAGAATTGTTATGAAGCCAGAGATAGTACAGGTGATATAATTAGCATAGTATC
>NW_011494959.1:2859510-2867375 GCF_000754665.1 Bison bison bison | reverse complement strand
CCCCACCCCTCTAGGTCATCACATAGTACCAGACTAGGCTCCCTTTGTTATATAGCAACTTCTTACTACCTATTTTGCACACAATTGTGTATATATGTCAATGCTACTTTCTGAATTTGTCCCACCCTTACTTTCCACCACTGTGTCCACAGATCTGCTCTTTATATCTGTGCCTCCATTCAGTTCCTGTAAATAGGTTCATCAGTATCTTTTTTCTAGGTTCCATATATATGTGTTAATATATGATATTTATTTTTCTCTTTCAGACTTACTTCACTCTGTTTTAAGAGGCTCTGGGTTCATCCACTTCACTACAACTGGCTCAAATTTGTCTTTTTTTATGGCTGAGAAACATTCCATTGTACATATGTGTTAATACTACTTCTTCTTTATCCATTCATCTGTCAATGGACACATAGGTTGCTTCCACATTCAGCCAGGGTCATATTTTTGAGCCTTGTGGAGCTATGAGTCTCTACTTTCATAAGGCTAAAAACAAATTTCAAAGATTCTCAAACATAAGTTATATTGACAGTGGAGAAATAGAAAATATCCTTAGAGTTAGAAAATATTTACTTGAGTTCTCTTCATTACCAGTTCCCTTCAAGAATTTTATCAACTATGAGCTATCATTTATCTACTAATTTTCTGAGAGTATAGAGTCTTGTTGTTCAATTCTTGACAGTAACACATTTTTCCATACTAATAAATATGAACTCTTATATGTAAAGCAGTTTTTGCTATCCAAATTGCTTACACATTTTGTTTTTATATCTCCATAAATTATGAAATTAATGCCTATTTTCATTAAAATATCACCTTATCAATTATATAGTTGTGTGATTTTCATTATATTTTATTCAAAGCTAAAAATGGACCTGGTTTTTTATATTAGAGTTTTTCCTTTCATTAAAAAAAAATATTTGCTCAAAGATGAAATAGCCTGGCCACAGTTAGTGAAAAGAATTTAGGTGTAAGAAAGAAAAATGTTCCTTGGCTCTCATAGAGTCCTTGGCTGGGTTTGAAAAGAAACTGACAAAGGCAAATTAATGGGATAAATATTTTTTTAATGTAAGTTTTATTTGACATGACAGACTTCATAAGGTAATGAAACCCCAAAAAACAGTTAAATCTGAGTGTTTTTATGCTAGGTCTAAAGAAAAGTAGACAGTCATGGAGAAATATTCTAAGTCAAGGAGTGCAAGGTAAACTGAAGAAATTTAGCAAAGCCCATTTGTTATGATTTTTTTCATACTGCTTTGTTTTGGGAGGTGAAGATGTTCCTTCCTTTCAGTTACAGGTAGGGTACCTTTTTTCAGACGGTTTTGTAAATTTTTCAAGAGACAAAGGTGGGGAGAAGGTCAGTGTGCATTCCAGCTTCTGCTGTGTTTTCAACTCTTTCTGCTTGAAATATTCAGTATGCCAAGATGCCATATTTGGTGTACTGGGTCCTGAAACTTGTTAGAGGAGTGTGAACTCTTCAAAGTCAGTACCCTTAATTATTGAAAAAGAAGTTTCAGAAGAAGTGGCAATGTTAATAGTAAATGTATCATGACAAATTTTTATTGTGATTAGAATAAGCTAAGCTAATGATTATAGTAATATCAGAGACAATGTTAATTTTCAGTAAGTTTTAAGAAAGGTTAAAGTGAGATGATAATGGATGTTTCAGTTCAATTCAGTTCAGTTCAGTTGCTCAGTCATGTCCAACTCTTTGCGACCCCATAAATTGCAGCATGCCAGGCCTCCCTGTCCACCACCAACTCCCAGAGTTCACTCAGACTCACGTCCATCGAGTCAGTGATGCCATCCAGCCATCTCATCCTCTGTCGTCCCCTTCTCCTCCTGCCTCCAATCCCTCCCAGGATATGGCTCTTTTCCAATGAGTCAACTCTTCGCATGAGGTGGCCAAAGTACTGGAGTTTCAGCTTTAGCATCATTCCTTCCAAAGAACACCCAGGACTGATCTCCTTTAGAATGGACTGGTTGGATCTTCTTGCAGTCCAAGGGACTCTCAAGAGTCCTCTCCAACACCACAGCTCAAAAGCGTCAATTCTTTGGCACTCAGCTTTCTTCACAGTCCAACTCTCATATCCATACATGACTACTGGAAATGGATGTTTAGGATGAGAGTATTTTGCAATAAGAACGGAATGATACAGAATAATTATATTGTAGAATAAAATTATAACCCCTATTTTAACTGAAGTCACATAATTATTCTTTCAAAGAGATGTTGCAAGATTTTCAGGTTATAGTATGATTATACAGATGAATAAGAAGAAACTAACTTTCATATAAGAACACTAGTATTAGAGTGGTAGATGTGATTATTAAAAGTATGATGAAATATGTGAAAAAAATTAAATGGGTTACTATCCTTTAAAATATCTAAAGCTATTATTTGTACTGGAGACATAAAAAGTACATTACTCAACAAGGAAACCATCAACAAAATGAAAAGATAACCCACAGGATGGGAGAAAATTTCTGCAAATGATGTGACCATCGAGAGCTTAATTGAGCTCCATATAACTCAATAAAAAATTCAGTAAAACATAGGCCTAAGATTTGAGCAAATATTTTTCCAAAGAGGACAACATAGGTGGCTAATCAGGCTCCTGATGCTCAATGTCACTAATTTTTGGAGAAATGAAAATCAAATCCACAATGAATAGTTTCAAACCCTCACTCCTGTCAAAATGGTTGTCATCAAAAAGTTTACAAATAACAAATGTTTGAGAGGAAGTAGAGAAAAAGGAACCCTCCCTTTCAACAGTGTTGAAAGGGATGCAAATTAATGCAGCCACTGTGGTAAACAGTATGATGGTTACTCAAAAAACTAAAGTTAAATTACCATACGATCCAGTAGTTCCAGTCCTTGGTATATATTTGGGGAAAAAAGCTCTAATCTAAAAAGATACATGCACCCCAGTGTTCATAGCAGCTCTATTTACAATAGCCAAGATATGAAAGCAACTCAAATTCCCCATCAATGGATGACTGATTTAAGATGTGGAATATCCATATAGTACACCTTGAATCAGTCATTGATTGATATTCCACACCTTAAATCAATTGCCCATCGATGGGTATCTGTGTTGTTTCCATATCTTGGCTATTGTAAATAGAGCTGCAGTGAAAACTGGGTTGCATGTATCTTTATGGAATAGAGCTTTCTTTGTGAATATTAGTGAGCCATAAAAAAGAGATTGTGCCATTTGAAACAATGCGGGTGAACCTACAGAGTATTATGCTCAGTGAAATAAATCAGACAGAGAAAGATAAATTCTGGATGATCTCACTTATATCTAGAATCTAAAAAGAATACAAATAAATATATAAAAAAGCAGAAATAGACTCACATAAAATAAACCTCTGATTACCAAAGGGGAAAGGAGGGGGAAGAAATAAATTAGGTGTATGGTGACTGAACTGAACTGATGGGATTAATAGAGGCAAACTACTATACATGAAAAACAACAAGAATTTTCTGTATAACACAAGGAATCATGTACAGTATCTTGTCATTATTGTTGTTCAGGTGCTGAGTTGTGTCTGATTCTTTGTGACCCCATGGGCTGTAGCACACCAGGCTTCCTTGTCCTTCACTATATCCCAGATTTTGCTTAAACTCAGTCCATTGTGTTGGTGATGCCATCCAACCATGTCATCCTCTGTGACAGTTTATTCCTCCTGCCTTCAAACTTTCCCAGCATCAGGGTCTTTTCCAATGAGTCGACTCTTCACATCAGGTGGCCAGAGTATTGGAGCTTCACCTTCAGAATCAGTCCTTCCAGTGAAATGATTGCCCAGTTTCTTTCCTTGTGGTCCAAGGGACTCTCAAGAGTCTTCTCTAGCATCACAATTAGAAAGCATCACTTCTTAATTGCTTCCCTGTAGCTCAGATAGTAAAGAATCTGTCTGAGATGTCTAGAAGACCCTGGTTTGACCCCTGGGTTGGGAAGATCCTCTGGAGGAGGGAATGGCAATCCACTCCAGTATTCTTGCCTGGGGAACCCCGTAGACAGAGCAGCCTGATGGGCTGTTCTTACGGTCACAAAGAGTCAGACATGACTGAGTAACTAACACTACTATTATAGCCTTCCTTATTGTCCAACTCTCACATCTGTAGATGACTACTGGAAAAACCATAGTTTTGAGTGTATGGACCTTTATCAGCAAAGTAATGTCTCTGCTTTATAATACACTGTTCTGTTTTGCCATAGCTTTCCTTCCAAGGAGCTAGTAGTTTTAATTTTGGGGCTGCAGTCACTGTTCACAGTGCTTTTGGAGCCCAAGAAAATAAAATCTGTCATTGTCTTCACTTTTTCCTCATCTATTTAACACAAGGTGATGGGACCAGATGCCATGATCTTCGATTTTTGAATGTTGAGTTTTAAGCCAGATTTTTCAATCTCCTTTCCCACCCTCATCAAGAGTCTCTTTAGTTCCTCTTCACTTTCTGCCATTAGAGTGGTACCATCTGCATATCTGAGGTTGTTAATATTTCTCCTGGCATTGTTAATTTCCATTTGTGAGTCATCCAGCTGGACATTCCATATGATGTACTCTGCATATAAGTTAAATAAGTAGGATACAATAAACAGCCTTGTGGTGCTCTTTTCCAAATTTTGAACCAGTCTGTTGTTCCATGTCCAGTTCTAACTATTGCTTCTTGACTTGCATACAGGCTTTTCAGGAGGCAAGTAAGGTGATCTGGTATTCTCATCTTTTTAGGAATTTTCGAGTTTGTTGGGATTCACACAATCAAAGGCATTAGGATACTCAGTGAAGCAAAAGTAGATTCTGAAATCCCCTTGCTTTATCTATAATCCAATGGATGTTGGCAATTTGATCTCTGGTTCCTTTGCCTTTTCTCAACTCTGGTTGGACATGTCTTGTAACAATCTAAAAGGAAAAATAATCCTCCTTTCAACCTAAAATGAAAAAAATGCAAATCACTATGCTGTATGCCTGAAACTAACAAAATGTTGTAAATCAATAAAAATTAATATTTTTATTTAAAAGAATGCATTATCATGCAGTCCCTCTGTAAATAAATCCAAAGAAAACACTTGCAATTTAACATATGATATTTAATTAAGGAAAAATAAATGTTATCTCACCAGTTAAATTTAAATACAACCTGGTTCTGATTCCACTTCTGTTGCTAAAATGTTGTGAGACTGGGGAAATCACTTAACTTCTCTGAGAGTGTGTGTGCTGATCTGTAATGGAGGGGATAGGAATCGCAATTTGACCTCTGAGGTCCCCTCAGGCTATAATAAGCTATGATTATATGAAATTAGCAGAGTTTAATAGAATGAAATCAATGGAGATAAACATGCCAATTAGGCTTTCTAATTCAGACTTCTCTCTTATAGGCTTATCTTTAAAAGGACATGTATTGCAAATAGAAAAAATTTACATAGAGATATTAACATTTTCACCACTATGTTTCACTTGTAGCAAAACATCTCCCAAACCAAATGTTTCAATATATAACTATACTGAAACCATTACCTCTAGCAATTTGAGAAGCGATTTGGGATTACATAAAATTTACTTAATACATTTTTGTAATAGGAAAGATATTCTATTGCAAGTTTATGTATAGATGTATTTATGGTGTAATACTCTTCCTCAACTATACTTTCATGTTTTCTGTGAGAAAAACAGTGTCATAAGTTGCATTGCTTGATATTAATATATATATATTTCATTTAATACTAAAATCATATATTAGAAATTGATTGCTATCTTAATTATGTCTATTATTTTTGTAACTATTTTGAAGTTTCTGGAAAAAGCTAGTGATATTTTCCTAAAAACAAGTAGGAGTTATCTATCAGATGAAGGTTTTTTCCTTAATATTACAAAAATCTTATACTGTATCCTTCTCAGTTTTAATGACAGTTTATAAGAAATTTGCAAGAGAGATACGTCCATTAAGGAAAAGAAGCTAAACTGTTTCAGGACTTTTTCCTCCCACATCAATGTTCTGCATCTAAAAATAATGTTTTAAATTAGAAATGCGGAAACCATGGCAAAGAGTACTTCCACGAAATGATAGATTGATTATTTGAGACCATTTTAAGGTCAATGATAAGTGCTCTAATCCACTTCATGAGACAGAAATTCAAGTTCTTCCACCTTTTAGCCCTGACATCTCTTATATTCTCATTTTCCACAGAAGGAAAAAGAGAACATGTAGGGTTCATAGCTCTGAAAATAAAGTCTTAACTTGAAAATACAAAATATAACTTCCATTTAAATTCCTTTTACAAGAACACATTGTTGTGTCCACATCTAATTGCAAGGATTATTGGGAAATATATTCACTCACAGAAAATAAGCATAGACAATGTTGGTTAACATTTAGAGACTTTGTGGGGTTTATTTTGTCTTATTTTGGTTTAGAACTATTCTCAATGAACTTTAATATTTAATGTATAATGCAAAATAAGCTATATTCTTCAATTAACTTCTTAAAATGTTAAGGACAAAAGTCCTGTATTCACAACAATTCCCAGAAAAATATACAAATTCAGAGAAACACCATTGTTAATTAATCATCACTTTAAAAATGTGAAAATATTATTCAACATTAGAAAAATATCACTTAAGATGAAGTACTAAAAGTAGTATAAATCATGTAAATACACCTAAACATGTTGTTGTCTTATATAATGCAAGCATTTTCACAATGATTACTTTTTTATGCTATATATAAAAACGGAAAGTCAGAAATCTTGTTAGATTCTAACCTAAACCTAAAAATTTAACTGAAATCATTTTTCAAGAAATAGATGAAGATGTCCCTCTCACCATTCCTTTTCAGCATGATATTAGAAGCTTGACCTAATGAAATAAACTAGATAAGGAAATAAAAGGTATACATATTGGGAAAGAAGACATAAGACTTATTGTTTGCAGATGACAGGATCATCTATATAGAATTTCCAAAAGAATTAAGGGGAAAAATCTTCTGGAACAAGCAAGGGATTATAGCAAGTTTGCAGAATACAAGGTCATAGTAAAATTTTAGTTATTTTCTTACACACCATCAGTAAATAGGTATTTCTTGGTATTACTGAAAAGAGCTGAAAATGTATATCCACACAAAAATCTATCTGAAACACAGATACTTATAGCACCTTCATTCACAATTGTCAAAACTTGAAAGAACCCAAGATTCCTCATGGGTGATTGAAGAAATAAACTGTGGGACATGCAGACAGTGGAATATTATTCAGTGCTGAAAATGAGGTGGTAAACCAGGAAAAAACACATAGTATAAATGCATATTATTAAGTGAAAGAAGCCACTCTGAAAGGACTACCCACTGTATGATTCTAACTATATGGATTCCAAAAAAGAGGTAACCATTATGTAGAAGTAAAAATTCTACACTAAAGCATAAAGTTTCTGAAACATAACTTTATAATTTAAGAGATACTCTATACTGGGAGATTCAGCATTATTAAAATATCACTTACCTGCATTATCATATAGATTCCATTTAATCAACAAAATATTTCAACAGCTTTTATAGTTTTATTTTAGAAATTAAACTGTTTCAAATTTTATATTAGAAAGGTGAAGGAACAAACTTAGCCAACTTAATTATTAACAATAAAAGGAGGAAAAAAGTTGGAAGATATTACAATACCTGAGTTCAAGACATTACTATAAAGGTACATGAATTAAGAAAGTATGGTATTCATGTTAGTAATAGAACATGGCATGAATAGTATGAGTATAGATACCATTCATATAAAAATATGAATACCATACTTTTATATATGTATATGATATTTATATAAATTTATATAAAAAGTACATTTTAAAGTACTTTATAT
>NW_011494959.1:2854428-2859410 GCF_000754665.1 Bison bison bison | reverse complement strand
ATATATATATATATATATAAAGTGTGCTATTCATGTTAGGAAATAGATAGCTAAGAAATATACCTAAAGTTATGGACAGTTTATTTTTTATAGAGCTATCAAACCAATTCAAGATGGAAAAGAGTGTATTTTTAATAAATTGTACTAGAACAACTGAAAATCCTTATTGAAAAAAGTGAAACTTGACTTTTACCTCATATCATACAGAAGATTAATATGAGGGAAAGATGTTTAAATATGAAATCTAGAAGTCTGAAATTTCTTGAAGAATACATGAGAATATCTCTTTGACCTTTAGAAAAATAGTTCTAAAGGAAGACAAAAGCAGTGTTTTGAAATGACCAAGTGGACTTCATCTAAATCAAAAATTTCTTTTTTAAAACAATGCTAAGTAAATATAAAAAGAAAAAAAAAAGTAAACCATTAAAGGTAGAGAAACATTCACAAAACACACGTTATACATGCATGTAACAATGGAGTTGAATTCAGAATATCAGTAACTATCAGACCAAAAAAAAAGTTGAACTAAACTTAGTCCATTCTGACTGCTACAACAAAGCAACAGAAATACCATGGATGTACTAGATAGTTTATAAAGAGCAGAAATTTATTTGTCACTATTCTGGAGGCTGGAAAGTTCACGACATGATATCAACAACTTTTTTTTTACTTTTTTTTCCTGCAAGGTTGATTAAGGCTTTAATTTCATGCACAAAAAAGAAACCTCTATGCATAATTTTAAAAGGAAACAAAAACAAGGAAAAACAGTAAAGGGTATGGAGGAACATAAGACACAAATAAATTCTTGCTCCATAAAAAGCACCATAAAGAATCAGAATCAAAAATCACTTTGAACACAAAGAAGAATACCTCACTCTGTGGCCAAAGCTGCGGCTGGTGAGAGCCTGTTTCCAAGATGGCTGTCTTGTCACTGTAACCTTACATGGCAGTGGGAAAGGGATACCTCTGAGGTGTCTTTTAAAGTTTACTCGTCTTCCAAAGACCTCCATCTCCAAATATCATAAAGTTGCCTATTAAATTTCAAAATCAGGATTTTGGGAAGGGGGACATCATCATTCAATCCATTGCATTAGCTCTCAGGAAAATGTAAATCAAAACAACAAAAAATTATTAGCTGCCTATTAAGGCAGTCAAGATTCAGAAAATTTATATCATGGAAGGGAGTATAAATGAGGTAGAGAAAAGTGAGAAAGTTCATGAGGGTGTTTGGAATTATAGTCAACAGCACAACCCTTGAACAACATGGATTTGAACTGAGCCAGTGCATGTATGCTTGGATTTTTCAAATAAGTATAGAATTAGCCCTCTATATTCTCAGGTTTCCCATCAGCAGTTTCAACAAACAGCAGATCAGAATGTTCATCTGCTGTTGGCAGAATCCAAGGACATGGAACCTGGGATGCAGAGGACCTACTATAGGAATTAAGCATCACTGAATTTTGGTATATTCAGTGGCTCCTGTACAAGGGATTCTCAAGAGTCTTCTCCAACAGCACGGTTCAAAAGCATCAGTTCTTCAGCACTCAGCCTTCTTTATGATTCAACTCTCACATCCATACATGACTACTGGAAAAACCATAGCTTTGACTTGATGGACATTTGTCAGCAAAGTAATGTCTCTACTTTTTAATATGCTGTCTAGGATTGACATAGCTTTTCTTCTGAGGAGTAAGTGTCTTTTAATTTCATGACTGCAGTCACAGTGCACAGTGATTTTGAAGTGATTTATACTTATTTAGTTCCAGCGAAATCAAAATCAAACAAAACATGACCCTGCCCACTCAGCAGGCAGCAGTCAATCTACTGACACCAGGTTGTGGTAAAGGACAGTATAGTGGGTTTGTTTGTTTGTTTAATATATATATATATTTTTTTTAATTAAAGGATAAGGGGTTTTCCCAATGGCATGTTTGATAAACAATCCACCTGCAATGAAGGACACAGCAGATATGGGTTCAAGCCCTGGGTTGGGAGGGTCCCCAGAGAAAGAAATGGCAACCTACTCCAGATTTCTTGCCTGAAAAAACCCTAAAGACTCCACCAAAAATTTACTAGAGCTAATCAATGAATATAGTAAATTTGCAGGATATAAAATCAACACACAGAAATTCCTTGCATTCCTATACACTAAAAATGAGAAAATAGAAAGAGAAATTAAGGAAAAAATTCCATTCACCATTGCAACGAAAAGAATAAACTACTTAGGAATATATCTACTAAAGAAACTAAATACCTATGTATAGAAGGCTGTATATTGTCACCCTGCTTATTTAACTTATATGCAGAGTACATCATGAGAAACGCTGGACTGGAAGAAACACAAGCTGGAATAAGGATTGCTGGGAGAAATATCAATAACCTCAGATATGCAGATGACACCATCTTTACGGCAGAAAGTGAAGAGGAACTAAAAAGCCTCTTGATGAAAGTGAAAGTGGAGAGTGAAAAAGTTGGCTTAAAGCTCAACATTCATAAAACGCAGATCATAGCATCCGGTCCCATCACTTGATGGGAAATAAATGGGAAAACAGTGGAAACAGTGTCAGACTTTATTTTTCTGGGCTCCAAAATCACTGCAGATGGTGACTGCAGCCATGAAATTAAAAGACGCTTACTCATTGGAAGGAAAGTTATGACCAACCGAGATAGCATATTCAAAAGCAGAGACATTACTTTGCCAACTAAGGTCCATCTAGTCAAGGCTATGGTTTTTCCTGTGGTCATGTATGGATGTGAGAGTTGGACTGTGAAGAAGGCGGAGTGCCGAAGAATTGATGCTTTTGAACTGTGGTGTTGGAGAAGACTCTTGAGAGTCACTTGGACTGCAAGGAGATCCAACCAGTCCATTCTGAAGGAGATCAGACCTGGGATTTATTTGGAGGGAATGATGCTGAAGCTGAAAATCCAGTACTTTGGCCACCTCATGCAAAGAGTTGACTCATTGCCAAAGCCTCTGATGCTGGGAGGGATTGGGGGCAGGAGCAGAAGGGGGCAACAGAGGATGAGATGGCTGGATGGCATCACTGACTCGATGGACGTGAGTCTGAGTGAACTCCGGGAGTTGGTGATGGTCAGGGAGGCCTGGCGTGCTGTGATTCATGGGGTCGCAAAGAGTCAGACACAACTGAGCGACTGATCTGATCTGATCTGATAAAACACTGATGAAAGAAATCAAAGAGGACACTAATAGATGGAGAAATACACCATGTTCATGGATTGGAACAATCAGTATAGTGAAAATGAGTATACTACCCAAAGCAATCTATAGATTCAATGCAATCCCTATCAAGCTACCAACGGTATTTTTCACAAAGCTAAAACAAATAATTTCACAATTTGTATGGAAATACAAAAAACCTCGAATAGCCAAAGAAATCTTGAGAAAGAAGAATGGAACTGGAGGAATCAACCTGCCTGACTTCAGGCTCTACTACAAAGCGACAGTCATCAAGACAGTATGGTACTGGTGCAAAGACAGAAATATAGATCAATGGAACAAAATAGAAGGCCCAGAGATAAACCCACACACCTATGGACACCTTATCTTTGACAAAGGAGTCAAGAATATACAATGGAGAAAAGACAATCTCTTTAACAAGTGGTGCTGAGAAAACTGGTCAACCACTTGTAAAAGAATGAAACCAGAACACTTTATAACACCATACACAAAAATAAACTCAAATGCATTAAAGATCTAAATATAAGACCAGAAACTATAAAACTCTTAGATGAGAACATAGGCAAAACACTCTCCAACATACATCACAGCAGGATCCTCTATGTCCCACTTCCCAGAATATTGGAAATAAAAGCAAAAATAAACAAATGGGATCTAACTAAAATTAAAAGCTTCTGCACAACAAAATAAACTATAAGCAAGGTGAAAAGACAGTCTTCAGAATGGGATAAAATAGTAGCAAAAGAAGCAACTGACAAACAACTAATCTCAAAAATATACAAGCAACTCCTGCAGCTCAATTCCAGAAAAATAAATGACCCAATCAAAAAACGGGCCAAAGCACTAAATAGACATCTCTCCAAAGAAGACATACAGATGGCTAACAAACACATGAAAAGATGCTCAACATCACTCATTATCAGAGAAATGCAAATCAAAACCACAATGAGGTACCATTTCATGCCAGTCAGAATGGCTGTGATCCAAAAGTCTACAAGCAATAAATGCTGGAGAGGGTGTGGAGAAAAGTGAACCCTCTTACACTGTTGGAGGAATACTAGTACAGCCACTATGGAGAACAGTGTGGAGATTCCTTAAAAAACTGGAAATAGAACTGCCATACGACCCAGCAATCCCACTGCTGCGCATACACACCGAGGAAACCAGAATTGAAAGAGACACGTGTACCCCAGTGTTCATCACAGCCCTGTTAATAACAGCCAGGACATAGAAGCAACCTAGATGTCCATCAGCAGATGAATGGATAAGAAAGCGGTGGTACATATACAAAATGGAGTATTACTCAGCCATTAAAAAGAATACATTTGAATCAGTTCTAATGAGGTGGATGAAACTGGAGCCAATTATACAGAGTGAAGTAAGCCAGAAAGAAAAATACCAATACAGTATACTAATGCATATATATGGAATTTAGAAAGATGGTAATGACAACCCTGTATGCGAGACAGCAAAAGACACACAGATGTATAGAACAGTCTTTTGGACTCTGTGGGAGGAGGGGGGGGAATGATTTGGGAGAATAGCCTTAAAACATGTATAATATCATATAAGAAACAAATCTCCAATCCAAGTTCGATGCAGGATACAGGAAGCTTGGGGCTGGTGCACTGGGATGACCCACAGGGATGGTATGGGGAGGGAGGTGGGAGGGGGGTTCAGGGTGGGGAACATGTGTACACCCATGGCGGATGCATGTTGATGTATGGCAAAACCAATACAATATTGTAAATTAAAAAAATAATATAATAAAAAAAATTTAAAA
>NW_011494959.1:2839970-2854328 GCF_000754665.1 Bison bison bison | reverse complement strand
CCTCCCACCCCATCCCTTCCCACCCTCTAGGTTGTCACAGAGCACAGGACTGAGCTCCCAGTATTGTACAGCCACTTCCCACTAGGTATCTATTTTATATATTTCAATGTTACTCTCTCAATTTTTCCCATCCTCTCCTTTTCTCTGTGTCCACAAGTATGTTCTCTATGCATCACTATTCTTGCCTTGCAAACAGGTTCATCTGTACCATTTTCTAGACTCCATATATATGCATTAATATACAATATTTTTTCTCTTTCTGACTTACTGCACTCTATATAATAGGCTCTAAGTTCATCGACCTTAATACATCTTTAATTCCTAGGTGCCCAACGTGGGCCAAGAAAGGAGAACAGACAGTTCATGTTCAAAAGACTCAAAACTCCTCAGTGGCTTTCAGGGAAGAACTTTTAAAGTCAAGGAAAAAAACTGGAAATAGAACTGCCATACAACCAGCAACCCCACTGCTGGGCATACACACCGAGGAAACCAGAATTTAAAGAGACATGTGTACCCCAATGTTCATCGCAGCACTGTTTATAATAGTCAGGACTTGGAAGCAACCTAGATATCCATCAGCAGATGAATGGATAAGAAAGCTGTTGTACATATGCACAATGGAGTATTATTTAGCCATTAAAAAGAATGCAGTTGAATCAGTTCTAATGAGGTGGATGAAACTGGAGCCGATTATACAGAGTGAAGTAAGCCAAAAAGAAAACACCAATACAGTATACTAATGCATATATATTGAATTTAGAAAGATGGCAATGACAACCCTGTATGCGAGACAGAAAAGAGACACAGATTTATAGAACAGTCTTTTGGACTCTGTGGGAGAGGAAGCAGGGGAATGATTTAGGAGAATGGCATTGAAACATGTATAATACCATACAAGAAATGAATTGCCAGTCCAGGTTCAATCAGGATACAGGAAGCTTGGGGCTGGTGCACTGGGATGACCCAGAGGGATGGTATGGGGAGGGAGGTGGGAGGGGCGTTCAGGATTGGGAACACGTGTACACCCGTGACGGATTCATGTTGATGTATGGCAAAACCAATACAATATTGTAAAGTAATTAGCCTCTAATTAAAATAAATACATTTAAATTTAAAAAAAAATAAAGTCATGGTGAGGGAAAGGTTTGTGGAGTATATGATCAGCTCATGTACTCTTTTGTTGGTTAACGGTGAAATAACCAGGTGGTATTTTTAGACTCAATGTTATCAACCTTCTGATTCCAACCAATTTGAAATCTACATACTAGTGGTCAGCAGTTAACCTCTTCCACCACTTGGGTCTTTTAGTATTACCAAAACAACCTAAGGAAATGGCTCAGGATATTATCTATAGCCCTTGAGAAGGAACTAAAGGTCTTCAACTTTTTCTTATAACTAAATTATTATAATTTTGGCTTGCTTAATTCTTTGTTTCTGCATTTTCCAACTCCTCTGATTAAATTTGCTCTTTGGAACTCGGAGAAGGCCTAGGAGACTAAAGCATTTTCTGCAAGCAAGTTTCAAAGGACTTGGGCCTTGGGAGTCTGTCCCTGGGAAGATCCCACAGAGTCCTGCTCTGTTTCAAAATGTGAAAATTTTACTCCTATATTGTTCATTTTATCCTCCACTTTTTATGCCAATTACTTGTACACAAGTTTTGTCTATATTTGATATGTCATTGTTATAATTATTAGGATTCCCAGAAGGCTCAGAGGTAAAGAATTTGCCTGCCAATGCAGGAGATGCAAGTTTGATCCCTGGGTTGGGAAGATCCCCTGGAGAAGGAAATAGCCACCCAACCAGTCTTGCCTGGAGAATTCCATGGACAGAGAAGCCTGGCAGGCTATAGTCTGTGAGATCACAAAGAGTTGGATACAATTGAGCACACATAATTATTGCATTATATTTTCTTACATATTTTAAAGAAGCTGAGAGTAGATGGGAAAGCATATCTAATGCTTTAAAATTACATTCTTATCTACCATTTCTTACTCTCTTCGTTTCTTGCAGATTTGTTGCTAATCAGTGTCATTTGTTTATACCAACACAGCTTTTTCCCCACCTACCTGTTCTGTGTTGTTTTGTTATTGTCAAATATATTACATTTCTCTGTGTTATGGGTCCAGAAGTACAATTACATAATAATTGTTTTGGACTACTGCTTTTGAAATTAGTCATGAGAAGAAACAAGAAGAAATGTGCAATTATAGTCTTTTGTAATTACCTATATAATTATCTTTAATGGAACTCATTCCTTTGAATTTCATTCTGATGTCACTTGCTTTCACCTTGTAGAATTCATTTAGAATTTCTTGTAAGGTGTGTCTCCAAGCAATGAATTCCCTCTCTTTTCATTTACCAGGAAATGTCTTTATTATATTTTTTGTAAAGACATTAAAATTAGTATCAGATGCATAACAGAATCTTGATTGACAGCTTTTTGTTTTATTTTTTACTTTCATCACTTTGAATATGATGTCCCAGTACTTCTTGTTTCTGATCATAGGACTGCTTATTTCTTATTGGGATACCCATATAAATAATGACTTGTCTTTTGCTACTTTCAAGATTTTCTCTTTGTCTTTGACTTTTTAATATATTGACTATAATGTGTCTGAGGGTATATCTTTTATCTTATTTTGAATTTGTTGAGCTACTTAAGTAAGCAGATTGATCTTTTCATTAATCTGGGCAGTCATTATTTTCTCAATTGTTTTTCATCTTTCTTTCTCTCCTCTCTTCTGCCGAGTTACACATAGATTATCTGGTTAACGGTGTCCCAAATTTCCTTTAGGCAGTATTAATTTTTCTTTAGTTTTTTCTTTTTTTCTTTTTCTATTTTGGTTCTTCAAATTGCCTGGTCTCTATTGATCATTCTTCAAATATGCTTGTTCTTTTTCTTTTTTCTTTCAGATTAAAACTCTTATTGAGCTCTTCTTGTGAAAGTCTTATTTTGGTTATGTGTTTTTCAACTGTGGAATTTCCATTATGTTATTTATAATAATATCTATGGCTTTATTAATATTCTATGTTTCCATACATTCTATTTGTAATTTTATTTATTTGTAAAGTATATCTTTCTTTAGTTTTCAAGCATATTTGGGAGAGCTACGTTAAAGACTTTGTTTTCTGATTCTAGGCCCCTTCACAGGCAGTTTCTATTGCAATTTTTCCCCCCTAGTGTATGTGTCATGCTTTTACTTTATTATTTGCATGACTTGTAGTTGGGGGTGGAAAAAAGGGGAAATTTTAGAATGTAGTGGAGCAACTCTGATTATTGATTCTCCTTTTCCAGAGGTTTTTTTCTTGTTGCTTGCTTAGTCATTTTTTTGTTCAGTATTATGCTAAACTTATTTTGTGAAGTTACTTGTCTCTGCATTTTGAAGCTGCTGATGTCCCTGTTCAGATGATTTTCCCCCTGCTTTTATATTTCAGTCAGGCTTCTTGTAGGTCACCCCTGAATTGGTATTAGCTGCATTTTACAAAGGTTTTATTTAAGCCCTCTTAGTCATTTCGATTTCACCATTTACTGTTATATATGTGTGGCTTATTTTGTCTCCAGTTTCAGAGACCATTATCTTAGAGATACTCTCTCAGATCTTTCCTAAGAGGGTTAAGCATGGGTATGCACTCAATTTTCCAAACTCCCAAGAATGAGAGCAATTTTGTTTTTAATTCTTAATTTTTGAATTCACCTGTAAGAGCAGTTTATAATTCAGTTTTTAGCCAGAAATTTTGTTTAAACTCCTATGTCAGTGGCTCTTCCACCATGTGTTATGAGTCTATTTGTGGCTTCAAGATGCTTCCAGGTCTACCCAGCATCTTGCTCTGATCACTCCTGAAATAATTCAACCAAATTCTTCCCAATTTCCCAGTGCTTACAGTGTTCCCTGAAGACCTATTCTTAGCTTTCTCTTCTTTTCATTCTCTATTAAACTTCTGGCTGTTCTATTAATACTACTTTGCTATATCATAGACCAATCAAATTCCTCTTATTTTCTCTTCAAGGTCTACTTTTTGACAACACCCTTAGGCATGGGAGTCTCCATTGTCTGATCAAAAACAAAAAAGAAATCAGCCCCCTCAGATAGAGTGTTTTCTAAGGTGACTCTCTCTAAGAGTTGAAATTGAATAGTTGTGGCAAACATTGTTTTTTTTTGTTTGTTTGTTTTTTTCAGCTTTCTTCCTTTCTTCCTAGTGTGCAACTCCTGCCCTAAGAATGAATGAGGGGAGGGGGGCACCCAGTATTTTTGCTGTAACATGGCTGAGTAAGAATTTTCACCATAGAAGTGGGGATTTCGTAGGGGAATGGAGACCTGGTTGTATTAGATATGCACCTAGATGGAATAGAGCCTCTAAAACAGGGTGCTTGAACCACCAACCTGGGTTTTGTCAGTAAGTGAGAAACTCAAGCAACCTATTTCTTCCAGAGTGAAACCACAGGCACAGAATAACTGGAAGGAACTCATCTTGGTATTACTTGCCTGCAGTAGGGTGTTATGTGTATAACTTCTGTAACTTGTTGCTAGAGTCATGGTAAAGTGTATTCAGTTCAGTTCAGTTGCTCAGTCATGTCTGATTCTTTGTGACCCCATGGCCTGCAGCACCACAGGTTTCCCTGTCCATTACCAACTCTGGGAGCTTGCTGAAACTCATGTCCATTGAGTTAGGGATGCCATCTAACCATCTCATTCTCTGTCATCCCTTTCTCCTTCTGCCTTCAGTCTTTCCCAGCATCAAAGTCTTTTCCAATGAGTAAGTTCTTCGCATCAGGTGGCCAAAGTATTGGAGCTTCAGGTTCAGCATCAGTCTTTACAATGAATATTCAGGGTTGATTTCCTTTAGGATTGACTGATTTGATCTCATTGCAGTCCAAGGGACACTCAAGAGTCTTCTCTAACACCATAATTCAAAAGCATCAATTCTTCAGGGCTCAGCTTTCTTTATGGTCCAACTCTCACATCTATACATGATTACTGGAAAAACCATGGCTTTAACTATACTGACCTTTGTTGGCAAAGTAATGTCTCTGCTTTTTAATATGCTGTCTAGGTTGGTCATAGCTTTTCTTTCAAGGAGGAAGTGTCTTTTAATTTCATGGCTACAGTCACCATCTGCAGTGATTTTAGAGCCCAAGGAAATAAAGTCTGTCACTGCTTCCATTGTTTCCCCAATGTGCCATAAAGTGATAGGACTGGATTGCATAATTTTACTTTTTTTTTTCATGTTGAGTTTTAAGCCAGCCTTTTTACTCTCCTCTTTCACTTTCATCAAGAGGCTCTTTAGTTCCTCTTCCCTTTCTGCCATAAAGGTGGTGTCATCTGCATATGTGAGGTAAAGCATGAGTTTACAGCTAAATTCATGGTCTCCTGCTATTCTGTGAAGGGATTTATTATATTTTCCTGAATGAATGTTCCATTGTTTATAATAATTTATTAGGGCAATTTCAGACTAATTTCTAGTTATCATAGTTAGATCAAATAAAATTTATTTTAAAAATACATAGTTTTTTTTTACTTTAAATTTTGCTTCTCACCAAACTGATTACTTTCAATTTTTTGCACCCAACTAAGATTTTGTTACTGTGTTTTAAGAGAGAGAAATGAGGATCAAAGAAGCTCAACATTTGGAAATGATTGGACAAATTAAGAGTCAAAGGTAAATGCAGCATTATATATAACAGCCAAGATATGGAAACAACCTAAGTGACAACCTAGGTGTCCCTCAATGGATAAAAAGGAGTTCATACATATATATATATATATATATGTTCCACTGTGTGTGTGTGTGTATATATATATATATAGCATCCCATTGTGTATACATATACACACATATATGTATGTGTGTATATATATATATATAAGTCATGTGTATATATAAATATATAAATATATATAAATATATATATATATATATGTATGTCTTCCCTGGTGGCTTAGTTGGTAAAGATCCTGCCTGCCAATGCAGGAGATGAAGGTTCAACCCCTGAGTTTGGAAGATTCCCTGGAGTAGGAAATAGCAACCCACTCCAGAATTCTTGCCTGGGGAATTCCATGGACAGAGGTTCCTGGTGGGCTACAGGCCATGGGGTTGCAAATAGTCGGACACAACTGAGCAAACACACACATAGGGCTTCCCAGGTGGCTTCAGTGGTAAAGATCCCACCTGACAACGCGGGGGACATAAGAGCTGAAAGTTCGATTCCTGGGTCAGGAAGATCCCCTGGAGGAGGGCATGGCAACCCACTCCAGTATCTTGCCTGGGAAATCCCATGGAGCCTGGTGGGCTACAGGCTATAATGTCACAGAGAGTGGGACACTATTGAAACAGCTTAGTGCACACATGCACGCAGACACACACATATATATACACACGCACACAATGGAATATTATTCAGCCATTAGAAAAAAGGTAATCTTGTTATTTGCAATAATATGGATGGACCCTGAGGGCAATATGCTAAGTAAAATAAGCCAGGCAGAGAAAGACAAAAACTGCACAGTTTCGCTTACATGTGGAATCTAAAAATAGGAAGAGAAAAAAAAGTTAGAAAAGCATTTGCTATAATAAACAAACAAAAAAGTACTTGTTGGGGGCCAAGTGTACAGGAGAAACAGGAAAAGACCATAAAAGGGTGCTAACTTTCAGTAATAAGATAAGTAATGCCTGTATGACATGCTAACTATAGTTGATAAACTATATTTTATAACTGAAGTCTGCTAAGAGAATAGAACTACAATGTTCACAACAAGGGAATAAAAAAGATAAATATGTGAGGTAATGGATATGTGATTGACTAAATAAGGGAAATCCTTTCTCTGTGTGAAAACATAAAATTACCAGGATGTTAAATTTAAATATTTTATAATTTTATTTATCATGTATTCCTCAATAAAGCTGAAATTTTTTAAAAAAAGGGTCAGAGATAAATCTGAAAGCAAGTTTTATGCCATTTCCTTGCACACTCCAGCTAGACCACTCTTTGATATTTTGTTCTGTATTATCTGTTTCACACCTTTATCAAAAATCTTGAATACTAGTCTTTTACAATATTTCTGACTTCATTCAAGTCTCTCGAGTAGGAACTAGTGTGCAAATTGAAATGTCTCTTCCAAAGAAAGCCTGTAAGCAACTAAATTGTTTAGAAATTGGGGAAATGTCTGTTCCCTTGCCTACAAGATCTTATTCCATTTATCAATTGCAATCGTTTAGATCAAAGTTGAGAGACACATGAAATTCACTGTGAAGTCTGTAAACTGCAGAACATGTGGTATTTATTTCTTTAGTTTGCTTCAGCACAAAACCTTGAAATTTGCCCTTGTATTCTGAACAGATTTCTAGCAGGCACTATAGTTTTCAGTGTGTGTTTAATGTTAAAAAATAAACAGAGATATTTTCTTAGAATAAATATTCTAATTGTTTGGAAAACATTGAAAACGTTAACAGTTCTTATAATGAGCAGAAAATTGTGCGTTGTTCTTTTGAAACACAAGCATTTTCTGACATAGAACTATGCCAGATCTCTATTAGGTATATTGTGCCTCTATTTTCATATTTTTTCTAAGTCAGTATTGTGATGTAAAGTCTTTATTACTGTACATGGATTATTTTACATCCAACTGAAAGTCCAAAAATACACAATTATATCAAAGAATCAGAAGAGAAAAATATTTTTCAATTTCCTGGAAATTTAATTTTACCCAAACCTCATCTTCGCAGAGTCTACAAATTCCTCTTCCTGAGACTAAATTTCTTTTCAGACATAAACTCCAAAATTAAAATTGGAGATACATTTTCCTAACTGGAACCCTAAAGTGGATACAATTTATTTTTCTGTTTTGGTAAAATTAGTCCTTATCCAAAGCATATGAAAGTGTGAGTCTCTCAGTAGTGTCTAACTCTTCATAGCCACATGAACTATAGCCCAACCAGGTTCCTCTGTCCATGGAATTCTACAGCAAGAACACTGAAGTGCATTACCATGCCCTCCTCCAGGGGATGGTCCCAATCAAGGGACTGAACCCAGGTCTCCTGTATTATAGGCAGATTCTTTACCATCTGAGCATGCATCCATCAAAAAAAAAAAAAAAAAAACAGAAGGAGAACAAGAGGTATGATCTGAATTTCTCAATTTTTTTTCCATTTAATGATCAGGAGTTCATTCTAGTTGCATGCTTTGTATAGCTCTAGAATAAAGCTCATTCATCTGCCTAATTCTTTGTATTTCCAAATTCCATTTTATCCTCAGATGTCTTCATCATATCCACAAAAGAAAACAAATTTCACAGTATTATTGGAAGATGAACTATCTAAAGAGCCCATAAACAGGTTGACATTATATCAGAAAGAATTCTGTTATTTATGGAGCAGTTTTGAGGGGCTGACAACTAACTTAATAAAATATTTTACTACTTTGGCAAAATGTCAAATTGTAGAAACAAAAATGGTCAAAAACATGCCATGAAGATGTTGTCATAAATGTATTGTGACATTTAGGAAATTATAATCTTTGAACTGTTAGATTTTGGAGAAAACTCCTTTGTACACATAATACGTAAATCTGAGTATCTCACTAGTAGTATACAAAGTTCTATCAAAACAAAAAGGTAGTAAATCTAATATATTAATAATTGCAATTAATAATAAATATTTATAAATCAAATATTATTTAAAGGTGAAAACAAATTAGCAATCATTCACAGACTTATTAATGCAAGTGAGGTGGTGTGTTTGTGCATTTGAACTACTAAATAGTATATGATAATCAATTTATATCATAATGCATTATTTAAGTTCTAATAATAACCTTCATAATCTTCTTATAAATTTATATTCTAAATGAAAATTTCTCAGATGATCTAAATGTCATTATATAACTTAGGGTAAATGTCATTAGTTTTTATTAACTTATATTTTAAGCTAATTTATAATCCATGCTATTACATACTCTCTACAAATTTTCTAAACTGTTTCATGGTTAAATAATACTTTTTTTTTTGTACTTTGCAGATAGCATAAACAGAATTCTATTTTAAAAAGTAGAAACGAACAAAACTACTTTTGTACAAACATTCGTTCTTTAAACACTTGTGGAAATTAAAAATAATAGATTTTCCCTAAAGTACATCTTAATTTATATAATACTACTTATATGTTTGGCTTCCCTACTGGCTCAGATGGTAAAGAATATGCCTGCAATGCGGAGACCCAGGTTTGATCCCTGGGTCAGGATGATTTCCCTAGAGAAGGGCATGGTAACCCATCCCAGTATTCTTACCTGGAGAATTCCATGGACAGAGGAGCTTAGTGGCCTACCATCCATGGTTCATAGTCGTGTCCTGGTGGACACGACTGAGTGAATAACACTTTCACTTTTCATTTATATGTTACACTGATTGCATATGGAAGTAAAAAGTAATCATAAATATTTTAAGTATAATTATTACATATAAATTGAACATGACTATTTTAAATAATATGTCTAAAATATTGCATATTTGGAAATTAAACTGAGTTTGAAGCAAAACCTCCTTTTGAAACATTACCATTTGTGTTCAAACCAAAAAAGATAAATAAATATTAATTAAGAATGTAAAATGTCTACAAAACATAAAGTGAAAAATAACAGATTCCCTAATTATAGGGTTTCATATACTGTCTTGGTTTATGATATTTACTGCCTTAAGTTAAACATAGATATTTGTAAGAACAGTTATGTCCTGTATACCTAAGTGTCTCTGTTTTGTTTGTATATATCTGTGTGAGTGTGTATACATGAATGTGTATACAGGTATGTTAGAGAAAGAGTTAACTAACATGATTATAAAAGAAGATGTAGCTCACTCTGTTTTCACTAACTACATAATATTTTATTGTTTGAAACCCCATAAAGTAAAATAACTTATCTTCAGAAACTATGTTCAGTTCAGTCACTCAGTCATGTTCGACTCTTTGTGACACTATGAATCACAGCACGCCAGGCCTCCCTGTCCATCACCAACCCTCGGAGTTTACCCAAACTCATGTCCATCGAGTCGGTGATGCCATCCAGCCATCTCATCCTCTGTCATTCCCTTCTCCTCCTGCCCCCAATCCCTCCCAGCATTGGGGTCTTTTCCAATGAGTCAACTCTTCGGATGAGGTTGCCAAAGTATTGAAGTTTCAGCTTCAGCATCAGTCCTTCCAATGAACATCCAGGACTGACGTCCTTTAGGAGGGACTGGTTGGATCTCCTTGCAGTCCAAGGGACTCTCAAGAGTCTTCTCCAACACCACAGTTCAAAAGCATCAATTCTTCGGCATTCAGCTTTCTTCACAGTCCAACTCTCACATACATACGTGACCACAGGAGAAACCATAGCCTTGACTAAAGGGACCTTTGTTGGCAGAGTAATGTCTCTGCTTTTGAATATGCTATCTAGGTTGGTCATAACTTTCCTTCCAAGGACTAAGCGTCTTTTAATTTCATAATGCAATCGAAAACTATTATTAGTGTTAACTAATAATATATGATTAAAAAAATAAAGAGGAAAAAGAATGTAAGAGACAATACAACAGAGTAAATGTGCTGAAGGGTTTCTACTATATTTCCAATGATATTAGATGAATTACAGTAAATGATCTTTTGGATTTACTCTTATGCTCAAAATAATTTAAAGAATATCATTCAGAAATTTTAAAAAAAAGCAACAATAAACAGTTGAAACTGAGGAGAGAACTCTCAGGTTGTAAAATCTAATCAGTGATAGAGTTTGGGGAGCAAATGCCAATACTGTTGTGAAATGCAGGTTTTTGAGCCTATGTGATGTTCCAAAGTGATTCAGATGGTAAAGAATCTGCCTGCAATATGGGAGACCTGGGTTTGATCCCTGGGTGGGGAAGATCTCCTGGAAAAGGAAATGTTAACCCACTCCAGTATTCTTGCCTAGAGAATCCCCACGGACAGAGGAGCTTGGCAGGCTACAGTCCATGGGGTGACAAAGCATTGGAACGACTGGGCGACTAAGCATAGCACGATATTCCAAAGCATTGCAAGTAAACCTGAGAGGCCATCATAAATTCAGATTCAACAGAGAACTTTGTTCAACTGTTTAATTGTTGTAACTTTATTTCTCTCTCACTTAATGATCCAGGGGTGAATGTTTTAATGTTGACCAAGTTTCTTTTCTTAAAATTATCCAGGAACCTTAGATATTAGATTAGCGTTATGCTCAGCCATAAGTCTGTGATATCTATCACTAGGGTCTGTAACATTGTTAAGAGTTGCTCTTTTTCTCTGTGATTGATAAAGATGATAAATAGGTTTTCAGTGGAAGTATGCAATGAGTGCATTTAAATTGAAAACATATAAGAATGTGATATGTGCATAGAGTGCCTTGATAAAGTGTTTCCACTTATAAAATTTTTACCTAGAGGAAAATCAGATAGATGTGTACACATGTAAATAATAATGTGGTATATGTTAGTTATAAGAACAAATATATAGTTTAAAGTTTAGGTGTTGGTAGTGATTTAAAAGGACTTCTCAGGTGGCACTAGTGGTAAAGAACTCACCTGCCAGTGCAGGAGACATAAGAGATGCAAATTTGATCCCTGGGTTGGGAAGATTCCCTGGTGGAGGGCATGGCAACCCACTGCAGTATTATTGCCTGGAGACTCCCATGGACAGTGGAGCCAGCGGGCTATGGTCTGATCCATAGGATCGCAAAGAGTCAGACACAACTGAAGCAACTTAGTAAGCAAACAAGCAGGTAATTTAAACAACTCTATTTTTTACATCATCCCCAATAAACTTGACAGAATGCAAAAGGAGAGATTTCCAAAAAGTAATCATAAGAAACATACAATTCAGAGTGTTTCAAAAATGAAAATAGAGGCTATTTTTATATAATTTTTTCAGATGTTAAAATTTAAAAAAATTTTAAAATGCAAATTCCTTAATATGCTTGTATGCATATATTTTAAGTGTCTACATATATGTATATCTATAACAATCATATTTACAAGAAATGTGAGCAAATAAGAAGAATAATGAGTTGTCTTAGAGAAGGGGCATGAGCTTATAGAAACACTTATCTCAGTTTGAATCCCACATCTGACCTGTATTATCTATGTGATTATCAGTAATTGATTTCCCCCATTTTCAGTTCAATCACACGAAAATCAGCTTAGTGAAGATTACATTTGTGTACCCATGGGTATAAAATAAGCAACTAGTTGTGAAGTACTCAATACAATGTTAAGAATAGTGTGCAATGATGGTAGCTTTATACTTTGTCTTCTATGGTTATTATTATAATTACTATTGTCATATATTTTTAAAGGAATTTTTGAAGTCTTTAATATAATGATTGTACACATGTCCCTTTTACCAAGATTAACCAGGTTCTGCTAGAACATTTTTAGAGACAGAGAAACACTATAAATTCCCTTTATCTATAAATGTTATAATTTTATTTAATTATGGCTATGTTAAATCTATACATCAGTATATATTACAAAACTATCCTTTTGACATTTATTCAAAATTCTTATGACTTTGCCTAACAATTTATCAGCAAATTATTCATACATTTTAAACTATTTTTTCATTTAGAAAGTTTCAATAATAATTATAATACAATGTATCAGTTTGATGGGAAAGTTTACACTTATGGATTTCCTTTGGAAACCAATTAAATAAGATACACTTATTGAAAATATTACACATATGTGGCAGAACAAGGCTGATATTTTGTGCATTCCTGAGAAATAATGTTTAATAACTGAGAAAATGGCAGAATGGTGCCACCCTGTATTTCCATTAAATAATCTATTCTTAAGATTTTTGCTTATTAACATTTTAAATCTCATTTTTGGAGCAAAAGATTAATAATCTTTGGCAGGATCTATCCAACCACCTTTAAGAAAAGCGTCCATATAGAGGAAGCCATCATTTTAGTTTTCTTAAATGCAGGTTGTTAGAATTGCTTCCTTTTTGCATATAGCTAGAATATAATTACAATAGATAATTAGAGAAAGTAATTACTGAGTTCTTCTTTCAGTCCTTGCACATTCATTAAGGATTATATATAAATCTAAATTAGCCTAAAAAACAGTAGTTGACAGCTCAAAAGCTATCTTGAATTATAATATTAAGAACAGTCATCTTTTATCATAAATATCTGTGTTTAGTTTGGGACCATGCAAAGTTATATTAATTTGTATATTCAAGGTTTTTACATACTATAGAGTATTAATGAGGAACTGTAGGAACAATCTGAATTTGTATCTTATATTTAAATCAGAAACAGAGAAAGGTTTTGTTTCCTTTTTTTTCATTTTACTTGTACTTTCAAATCTCAAAAGTTGTGTTAAGCCATTATTTCTATACTATAAGAGATACTATATACAGAATGATACTTTTTCTACCTTATTCTGTTCAAAATATATAAGCTGTGTGCACTTTCTCTTTAGTAAAAGGAAGGATAAACAATGAAACAATGTGAAGTGTTACTGCATTATAGCCATTGACTTTCTGTGAGTAAACTCAAAATAGGTTAATTTCATAGGATTTCAACCTAGATTACAAATCATAAAAGTCTCTAGCATGTGGATGTATTTGCAGCCCTGAACTTGATTACAATGTAAATTTCATGAATTTACTTTAATGATCATAGTCTTTCTAGTCTTTAACCTTTATTCCCATCATTGATGCCTGCCTAAGTATCCAATGCCTACCAAAAAATTAATAGTATTTAATTGAAAGAATTATTTGGTAGAAAAATAAAAAGGATTTTGAAATTGAATGAGAAATTATGTTAAAATTAAGGTTCATTTTTTTCAGGAATAGTTAATATTCTTAGAATATTTTGCTACTGTTTTCATATCATAAGGAAAGCAGATATACATCAATATCTACAAATTAAGTTATATAAAAATATGTTTTAAAGATTTCGCTTATTGACTTAAATTTCAGGCTTCCATCTGTTTTACCAAATATTAATTCATAGTAACCTTTGGATTAATCATGCAAGGAGATGAAACAAATAAAAGTTTTGAAAGATGTTTCTGAAAAGGAGTGAGTAGGAGAGTTGCTGTACAAGATATCAATGCATGTATAGTCATGGTAACCAAGACACGCTGTGCACAGAGATGAGCAAAAAGAGACTGAGAGAACAGAGAAGGAAGTGGCCAAAAAGCCTGCTTTGTATGAATTCTGATGTATACTGAAAATAACTTTAATATTCCTGAGGAAATAAAATATAATGCATAAATAGGGCTCAGAGAATAATTTTAACTACCAGATTGGAAAAATAGTATCACAATCTCAATTGTTAATAAGGTAGGGATGTATGATCACACCACTGAGGACAAA
>NW_011494959.1:2820638-2839870 GCF_000754665.1 Bison bison bison | reverse complement strand
AAATTGGTACTCCCATTTAGAAAATCAGTTTGGCATTTCTTTATAAACCTGAGCTTGTGCATATGTTCCTTATTATTCAGCGTTAGTGCTTCCAGAACATAGACTTGTATACCAGAAGCCATGTATCTTATGTACTGTTCATAATAGAAACAACAACAGACACACACACACAGAAACTAAAAATAATACATACAGCTATCATCTTTAAAATGGATATTGATTTAGATATGGTCATAGAATGCAAAATTAAGCAATGTATTACTGAGAGTGTTTACCTATGACACAAGTTAGTAATATTAAGCAGATATTAAATAATACAAAATTCAGAAGAGTCGTTTCATCAAGAGGAAAGAAGAGCACAAATGTGAATCAAGGTTCACTTAATGCTTCGTTCCTTAAGGAATGTGATCAGGATACAGGTGTTTCTTCCTTCAGATTGTGAGTTACCTATTATTACATTCAGTTTTTGGTATGCCAGAATGCAAACAGAAATGAAAATACCATGAAAACTGGAGCAAAAGCTGTTTTTAAAGCTAAAAAAACAGATTGAATGGGATTTTTTAGTTTCAAATAATGGATAAAAGAAAGAAAAATGAATTATTTTATGTGCAAAATCTTATTCTGATGGTTTGATTCTAATAAACCAAATGTAATTTCTGAAATGATAAACACAAACTTATATACTCACAGTTTCAGATGATTTTTCCTAACCTAATTATGTCCAAGAACTAAAAGAAAAACAACATTCAGTATTCTTCATTAATATAGAAAAGAGACAGAAAAGAACATTCTGGTTACTGTGGAACATTCTTTTTCCAAAATTGTCAATAAAGAAGCACCCTCTAAATTAGGAGGTTAGTCTCTCAGTTAACTATCCTTATGGTGGGCCCCTCCTCTTGACTTCCTTCTTAGATGGAGGAGAATACAGAGACTCATTTGAGACAGACTGCCCTTTATTAATCTACAAAATTATTGGTTAATTTATTTATTAGAAATAATTACATGCTTATATAGTTTCCCTACCATATTCCAGTGAAAATATTTTAGTGTATTATTTACTGAACATGTGATGATATGCACTAGACATAATGACAAATTATCTAATAAAGTAAAATTAAAGACAAATCTAGTGTGACTGCTACATATCAATAGACCACAGTGACAAGAAGAATTTTAATATTAAGAACAAAATATTTCTCTTTGTTATTTTTTAAATTATGAAAATATGAGACCACATTCAAGAAGACTAGGAAAATATAGAATAAAGTTACATAGAGTTCCACTACACATTACCGTTATTTAAGTAGATAAATTAAGATTTTTAGTTGGAGTCTCAATATCAAACTCTCAAAAATTAATAGAATGAATATACAAAAAAGTAGAAGGATATAGTACATCTGAAAAGCACCAGTTCAACACAAGATTTATATAGTTTTCACATAATAGTAGGATACATGTTCTATTCAAGTTCCCATAGTCTTTATTTTTTTGTTGTTTTTGTTTTTTCTTTCCTTTTTTTCCCCCCATAGTCTTTAAATTAGGAGACACTAAAACATATCCAAGGATATAAAACAAGATGCAAAAATTTCATGATCTGAAGATATTGAAATCACAGAGTCTAAGAGCAGAATTTCTATTGAGGCATAATGCACTGATGCCTGTCCATCAGTCCCTACTGCTGCTGCTAAGTCGTGTCAGTCATGTACGACTCTCTGTGACCCCATAGACGGCAGCCCAACAGGCTCCTCAGTCCCTGGGATTCTCCAGGAAAGAATACTGGAGTGGGTTGCCATTTCCTTCTCCAATGCATGAAAGTGAAAAGTGAAGGTGAAGACTCTCAGTCGTGTCTGACTCTTAGCAACCGCATGGACTACAGCCCACCAGGCTCCTCCATCCATGGGATTTTCCAGGCAAGAGAACTGGAGTGGGGTGCCATTGCCTTCTCCATATACATATACATATACATATATATATATATATATACATATATATATTTGTAGAGGTGGAATGGGTTGAACTGTGTATTGCATGAATGTATTAGTCACCATTAAATTCAGAGGAGAAAGAAAATAGGCTATGTCTGGTTAGATTTGAACTTAGTCTTAAAAAATGAAGAGAATATTCAGTATTAGAGAAAGAAGAGACTGATGAAAATGAAATAAAAAATACAGGAAGCAGTGATAATTTAATACAGGAAAACAAGGAAAAGGTAACCACTTAAGTAAAATCAGAGTTTCTGTTATTCAGTCTAAAAAATATTTATAGAGCGCCACCTTTTGGGAGACAATTTTCTGTGGGTCCTTTTTGTTTTTGAACTTCTTGCATGCAAAGGCACAGATAGTTTTGTCCCAGATATATTTTTAAAGGCAGTCTGTAGAGTGAACCACCCTGAAAGATAGAGATAGTGTCTTTCTCTAGAGCAGAGATCTTTGTCTACTGGCCACAGTAGTAAAGTTAACGTCTCTCTCTGGGGCAAAGGTTGGACAGGTTTGACTGCATCACTGGCAAAGATGAGCATTTTCTGAAATTGGAGCTCTTTAGATGTGAGCAGAAACAGTGCTCATGTTACATACAACTAGTCACCTCTGAATTACTTCAGTGAGAGCCGGGAGACATAGGGAACCAGGGCAAATACAGAGTTCATAATATCTGTTTTGTTAAGAGTAAAAAATAAACAAACATACACACTGCATCTTTGATTCAGAGGTCTTCTGTTAGCTTGAAAGGAGAATAAAATCTCAGTCCCTTCACATTTCTTGACACCTACCAAGTTCTAGGCATATTTGGGGCTTCCCAAGTGGCTCATTGGTAAAGAATCTCCCTGACAAGGCAAGAAACACAGGAGACAGACAATTAATCCCTGGGTCAGGAAGATCCCCTGGTGGAGGAAATGGCAACCCATTGCAGTATTCTTGCCTGGGAAATCCTATGGACAGAGGAACCTGGCAGGCCACAGTCCACGGGATCACAAATAGTTGGAAATGACATAGCGACTAAGCACACACACAGGTGTATTTTAGGCTTTAGGGAACATAAGTGAATAAAACAGACCATGATTTCTACACTACTAGAGCTTGTATTTTAAGGATATAAAATTTTTAACTCAAGGTATTCAAAAATTTTAAAATAATAATTAAAATAATAAAATATAGCATGTAAATAGAATATTTATAAAATTTTATTTAAAATTGTAAAGAAGTGAAGGTAAACTTTACATAAAATGGTGCCATGTGAAAATGCTATGATGATCATATACTTTTAAGATATTATTTAACAGAGGATGTTGATAAGCATGGTAGGACCAGAGCGTAAAATTAATGGACTACCATATATTTTAAAGCCAACTAGGAATTCCTTAATGGTTATATCTTAAAATGAGTAACCAAAGTGAGGACAGAGACAATGTTATGTAATCTCTTGTGTTTCATGAAATGTGGTCTAACTACACATTTTAAAAGAGGTTAATATAAAATTAGAAAAATAATTCTGATGCTGAATTTGACAAGACTCAAAATAAAATGATGGAGTGGCCATGAAGTTAGAAATGCGGTCTTAAAAAATGTTAAACTGGAAATTGATAACATAGATGATAGAGGAAGAGGTATCAAGACAGGACTCTACTTTAGTTTTAGGAACCTTGATTACAGGATGATAGTAAGACTTCCAAATGAAAGGGATCATGAAACAGTGAAAAGTTGGCTCTAGAATTTAGTAAGAAGTTTGAATGTGAGGCAAAGTTTAGTATCATCCCTGGAGAATTGATTTCTTATGCTGCGAGAAAGATAAGCTCTCAAGGATGGTACAAAAATGAAAGAACAGATGGTCAAAAACCTAATGTTGAATCACCCACATTTTCAGAGAGTTCCCAAAAATAATCCACTAAAGTGAAATAGAGTTGGAGAAAGAGAAACAGGAGAAGGATGAGGGGATTCAAGGTAGCACAGGGCCCCAAATACCAATGCAGACAAGAGTATCAACAAGGAGGGAATGACTGTTTTACACAGGGACCAAAGAATGTCAAAATTGGGGGAAAATTATAGGTGACCCTCAATTTTGTAAAGGTAGAGGCCATAGAATTCATAGAAATAAAAGCAAGATAGTTTTAGAGCAATATTTTCTTAATATTATGTATGATTGTTATTTTTATTGAAACATAGTTGATTTACAGTATTGTATAGGTTGCTTTATTGTGTACAATATAGTGACTCACAATTTTTAAAATTTATACTCCATTTATAGTTATTATAAAATATTAGCTCTACTCCCTGTATTAGACACTACATCCTTGTAGCTTGTTTTATACATAATAGTTTATACCTCTTAAACCCCTACCCCTATATTATTTCTCTCTCCCCACTGGTTAACTACTAATTTGTATATATATACATATATATAACATTTCTTCTTTATTCATTCATCTGTGTGGACATTAGCTTAATGTGTGAACACTTAGCTTGCTTCCATACCTTGACAACTGTAAATAATACTACTGTGAACATTAGGATATATGTATCCTAATCCTATTCTATCCAGAAACCATAAAACCAGAGGAATAGGCAAAAAAGGTAAAACCCTCTTTGACATAAATTACTATAGTAATTTTTCAGATATGTCTCTTAAAGCAAAGGAAATAAAAGCCAAAGTAAATAAATGAGACATAATTAAACTTAAAATCTTTTGCACAGCAAAGGAAACCATCTATAACTTGAAAAAATATCCCTACTGAATAGGAGAAAATATTTGCAAATGATGTGACCAATAAGGGATTTCTATCCAAAATATATAAACAACTCATAAAGTTCAACATAAAAAATAAACTGATTTAAAAATAGGCAGAGGACCTGGATAGCTGTCTTTCCAAAGAGGAAATTCAGGTGGCCAACACATGTGAAAAGATGCTCAATATCACTAATCATTAGAGAAATGCAAATCAAACCACAGTGAGATATCATCTAGAACGTGTCAGAATGGCTATTGTCAAAAAGACCACAAATAACAAATGTTGATGAAGATGTAGGGAAAAAAAGAGAACCCTTGTACACTGTGGGAAAATGAGTTGGTGCAGTCACTGTGGAAAACACTATGGAGGTTGTTCAAAAAACTAAAGAGAGAACTACCACATGACCTAGCAATTCTAATCCTGGGTATATATTGGAAAAGCAAAAACACTAATTTAAAAAGATACAGGTAAAGCATAATTATTAAATTAATTTGTCAAATATTCTGTTAAATGATCTTTAATTTTTTACTTAATTTAATTACATATGATATGTTCGATATACAAAATGTCATTTAAGTAAATCTTACTCTTTTGTGTATATAATGTAATTTCAACATTAAAATTAATAATATAATGCCTAACTATAATTTTATTTGTTTTCAATAAGGCTTTTCTGTGCTAAGTCCTGAGCAAAAAAAAAATATGAATTTTTTCAATTAACTCATTATATTAACAAGTGATTAATACTATGAAATGATTCAGTATGAGCAAAGGGATACATCTAGAGCAATAAAAATTATCCAATATTTCTTCATTTACTCTTAATTTCATTAACTTTCTGTGTGTCTTTGGGAAAGGAAATGTATTCCACATCAGTTTTTCAATGCGTGTGTAGGAATAAGAATGATACCTGCTTCAAAATTATCTACATACTGGTACAATTGATTTTCAAGCAAATGCAGAAAAATATAATGAGTGAGGCAGCAAATAATTTAAAGTTTCATTTCAATAGTGTTAAATAGTTCAGAATTTTTTTTATTATATTACTTTGTTTTAGCTACACAATTTCATTACATTAACTAATAATATGAAAAATACATATTTCTCTAAAATACATATGGGATCATAAGCCTTCCTCTCTCTAACCTAATTCTGTCTACTTGTATGAATAACCACTGAGTTCATTAGAGACTACTGATGTGTGCAAAGTAATTTGACAGTTCACAACGTCATATATTTAACTTTGTGAAAAAAATGTTAAATGCTGTTAGATTTATTGCTACATTCATGTGCCTACTGTCTTTGCCATCAACTCAAATAAAAATTAAAATGCAATACTTTGTTTGAATGCTGACTTCATGGTAAGGTTTCTGTAGGCTATTATACACTTCTTCTTCAATAGAAGAAAGAAAACAGAATAATACTGTATTGTTTACTGTGATTTATGTTACTAATTTGGTGTCATAAACATGTTAAAAACTTAGCCATATCGCTTTCAGTACATTTTCATTTCCAGAGTTTCGTGAAAAATGATTGTGTACAGAAAAGAGAACGAGTGCCAGGAAAACTTAATAGAAACATATTCCACAGCTGTATTTAAGCAAAGGTGACAAGGATTGATATGCAAATGGTACCACATACAATCTACAAGGGAGAATAAAATCTCAAGGGTTCTCAATTCTTGTGGTTAAGGACATTTGCCATATGGAGTTAGTAAGAAGAATCCTACTGGAATTTTCTCTATAGATAAACATCTTACATATTTTTTTATAACTGAAATGATATATCCAAGCATGTGATACTGCTTAAGATAACTGTAATATGCTACCACTTATTGTGAGTTAGCTACCTGCTAAACACTATATTGTTATAGTTTCTAATTTGTTTTCAAAATGTATCTATAACTTAGGAATTATCACCCCCATGTTTAAATGAAAAAATGGAGGAAGGGACAGAGGAACAGGCTTAAGCAACATGCAAAAGGATAATGACACACCTGCAATATAATCTATTTTATAAATTCAAAATACCATATTAGGGACCTCTCTGCTGGTCCAGTGGTTAGGACTCCCTGTGCCCAAGACAGAGGGCCTGGTTGGGGCCATGCCTGGTTGGGGAACTAGATCCCACATGCCAGAGCTAAGAATGCATATGCCACAACTGAAAGATCCTGCATGCCTCAGTGAAAATCAAGGATCCAAGTGAGACCCTTCACAGCCAAATAAATATATTTTGCAAATACCGTATTAGTATTTTCTGATGTTATATTACTCAAAATATTATCTATTATAATATACAATATAAGCAAACAATCACTTTTAGATTTATTTAAGGAAAATATTTGTCCTTTTCACCCAGATCCCAACATATATTGGAAAATCTTTTTTTTTTTTAATGAAAAATAGATAGTTTTCTCTTGTCAATGGAAAAGATAAGGAATTTTATCTCCCACTCACTTTCCCAACATTAGTCTCATTTTGGTTGAACCTTGAAATACATTTCTCAATTCATAATTTCTGTCTCTGTTTCTCTACTTTTTTAGCTAATTTTACATGCATACATTTATTTCTTCTGATGATATTTAGTCTCAGGTAAACCTTATTAGTTGAATGAATAAAGTTGTTTTTTTTATAATAAATGGGTTAGCCTTTCAAGTGGGAACTGAACTGACTTCTGATAAAAATCAGAAAATAACCATATACTTTATGATACTAAGCACTTACATTTGAATTTTGTGTATGTATATTTGATTTCTAAATAAAAATAATTAAAACAGATAGCTCTAAAGTTTTTTTGGAAATGCAGTGAAAGTTGTGAGAAATTAAATCTATGAATTAAAATTTTATTATAATTTTGAATCATAATATGAATGTGGATAATTAATCTTTCCCACCAAGTTCAGGGTCAACTGAGAAGCAACAAAGAATTAGCAGGTGTAGAAATATCATATACTTTTGTTTTGTTTAACTGATAAAGATCTAGCTTATTTGAGAGAAAAAAATGGTTTGCATGCTTCTTCTTATTCTTGAAATTGCCCATGAAATTAATGCTTGAAAGTGTAGAAGAGACATTCTTTACCCATATTGCTACTGTCTACTACTTTGGAGTATGTGTATGTGTGTGCAGAGGTGGCAGAGTGGGAGCACCCCTCACTTCAGCCGGTTGAGAAATTTGGATGAAGACTCTGTTCCCTTCTAGTAACATACCCTACCCCAAAAGAAATACTAAGGAGTGGTGAGTGGTGGAAGAAGACAGGAGAGTTTAGGAAAATTTTTTCTCATGAATGAGAACAGAATACTTAAGAAATGGATCATGCAATTCACCCTTAGGTTTGTTTGTTTTGTTTTTCAAACTTCATTCAAAAACCTAACTTTCCTTTTGGAATACCAGAGTGAAAAGTGAAGGCAATAGAAAGGTTTTCTTCTCCTTTTCTCAATAATATACTCCATATGTAGAAGATAGATTACATGACTGGTAAATATAAAGTTTGCTTGAACTGAGACACCCTGAACTACAGGAGCAATCTTATTTTCATTTTATTAAGATAATATTAATAGTCAAGAAGATAAACTTGGTTGGTTCTGAACTATCCCATCAGCCAGTTAACAGTAATTTTTCTAGCCCTTAAATCAAAACTCATCTCTTTGCCTCACAATTGTTACAAATACTCATAACCTTAATAATGACAATTCTATATCAAATTATTATTATCTATTTATGATAGTCTCAACTTTTAAAATGTTTTATGACCCATATTATAGTGCCTTGAGAATAACAGATAATTAATAAATATTTGTTGATTTGGTTTCTAATTTTTTTGTTTTATAACTAACTGTATAGTCTCTGCTTAAACTGAAAATATCAAGAATTGAAAGAGAATTTAACATATCTCTAAGTTTCTTCACTTTCTATGTATAAATTGCTATTCCTCTTGGATTTAAGCCTATTATATAATTTCCTTATGGTACTATCCATCACCTTCCAAAGGGCTGATGGTACCATTTGGGAATTGTTAATATAAGTACTTACCTCTAAATAAAGTTAAATGAAACATATTGTGTAAAAAGGCATTGAGGTAAACATTTTTATTGACACTCAGACTGGATGCATTTTTTTAGGCTTTGAGTCAAATTTTGATTCTGTTTTTGAACACAATCTATTTTCTATTATGTAAATAGTTTTAACACAGTAAATTTAATAGTGAAGCATTTAACACATCTCTTCCTAATTTTATTTCTCATGCTAATTTCCAATCTATCTCAGGTCTTCTATTCATAGGATATAGGTATATTATAGTTACATCATATAATCAATTGTTTTTTCTATTTGCATGTTCACTATTGTACAATTTCAGTGACCAAATAATTCCTTATTTATATCAGAAGAATAGACAGGTTCATTACTGACATACATCTCTTCTGCATTCCAGCTCTGTTTGAGTATAACTCACTAAAGAGCAGGAGGAACCCATAAAAGGAAAACAAAATAAAGGAGAGTAAAGGCATATATTAAGGAAAAGTATATGAAACACAAAGGTTTACCTGAGAAATCAGAAGAAAGAGGGGAAAGAATAGAAAGATACGTATGTAAGAAAAAAGGCAAAGAGGAAATCTTCACCAAGGGGAAGGAAGAAAGGTGAAATCAGAGAAATTATATATTTCTTAAGGGTCCTTGATATTGCTGCAAATAAGTATTAATAATCTCTCCTGCCGATTCCTCCAAGCACAACTCCAGATTCACATCACTCCACTTAAACCAATCTTTGATGATGAATGTTCCTTTTAACCACATTTTCTCAGAGTTCTTAGTTCAAATGCTTGTATGTATCCTCTGCTAACTGATAATGACTCTGTACTAGGAATGACTCAAGAGTCTGTTGACAATGTCTATCAATCCAAGGTGGCATCAAAATAAAGTTTTGTGCAGTGAAGAAAAAAAAAAAAAAAAAGGAGTCTAACTCCAGCGAGTCTTCTCTTTCTTTCCTAGTAACAAGCACATGAGGGGCAGAATGCCAGTCTAATGTAAGCCAACTGTGAACTACTGAGAATATGTCAGAATCTATCCTTAGCAATCACCATTTCATATTTGAATAAAGGAGCCTGAATTTATATTTTAAGTACAGGAATTCTCACATGGGAAAGGTGAGTGGAAGCAGGATATTCTTTTTCTGCAATATTAAAGACAATATGATGATTTATATTACTTTTTCTTAATGTAAAAGCTGAGTCTTTTGGCCTTTGAATTCCAAAAGTTTGGCAGTTTACATTTTTTATGATGCTATCAAAAATGTAATAGCATATGAGTTACAATATCTAATGTGTTTAATTTTAGTCAAACTTATTATACATGGATCTAGAGATAGGAGGTAAATCTGTTCTTGTTTGAATTGACCTTAAAGAAACTACAGGAGAACATACACTGCAAGTATAAACCTGACCATGCAAATGTGTGCAAAATAAAACCAAATTTCTTTCCCTGAACTTAATGCTAACATGAGCATCAACTATAACCAGTATGCTAATTCAATGTAAGAATAGTCTAATAAGAATTTTTTCAGATAACTTAGCTTTCCCCCTGCCCTTTCATCCAAGGGTAGATAAAAATTATGAAAAAGTGGACACACAGCCAGTGGATTGACAGAGGAGCTGCTGATAATTGATCAATATATTTCTTTTCATCCAAAGAGACATATATGGTTGTATTGTTGGGACATCATATCATCTAGTTCTAAGATTGTTTTCTTAATGCATTATATTCATTAAGATGTCCTGTGGATTTCCCTGGTGTCTCAGATGGTAAAGAAATCTGGCTGCAATGAGGGAGACCTGGGTTCAAACACTGGATTAGGAAGATCCCCTGGAGAAGGAAATGGCAACCCACTCCAGTATTCTTGCCTGAAGAATTCCAAAGACAGAGAAGCCGGGTGGATTATAGACTATGGAGTTGCAAAGAATTGGACATGACTGAGTGACTAACAAACAAACAAACAAACATATATATATATATATTTACACACACACACAAACATAGTTAAAATTTGTATTGGAGTATAGTTGATTGACAATGCTGCTTTAGTTTCAGGTATACAGCAAAGTAAGTCAGTCATACATATATATGTATTGACTCTTTTTTAGATTCTTTTCAGAGTATTGAGTAGAGTTCCCTGTGCTATACACGAGGTCTTTATTAATTAGCTGTTTTATATATAACAGTGTGTATATGTCAATCCCAACCTCTCAATTTATCCCTCCCCCCTTCACTGCCCCCACCCCCAGGTAACTATAACTTTGCTTTCTACATTTGTAGCTCTGTTTCTCTTTTTCTTCTATTTGTTACAACTTTCTTCCCTCAAACTCTGAGCCTCTCCAAGCCATACTCTTTCTCTTTCTCATCTTTATCTCCAGATTGAAAAGTAGGTTAAATAAGTTTTGATTTTAAAATATAATAAAATTTGCATTTATCTACACTGAGCAGTGTTGAAGACCTTTTCATGTGTCTCTCCACCATCTTTAAGAACAGGTGGCAAGAATACACAGGAGAACTATATAAAAAAAGATCTTAATGACCCAGATAACCACAATGGTGTGATCACTCACCTAAAGTCAGACATCATGGAGTGCAAAATCAAATGAGCCTTAGAAAGCATCACTATGCACAAAGCAACTACAGGTGATGGAATTCCAGTTGAGCTATTTCAAATCCTAACGATGATGCTGTGAAAGTGCTGCATTAAATATGCCAGCAAATTTGGAAAACTCAGCAGTGGCCACAAGACTGGAAAAGGGAACAAAAGAATACCGGAGTGGGTACCCTATCCCTTCGCCAGAGGAACTTCCCAACCCAAGAATCAAACTGGAGTCTCCTGCATTGCAGGCGGATTCTTTGCTAAATGAGCTATGAGGGAAGCCTCATGAAAGTGAAAAGGAGCGTGAAAAAGCTGGCTTAAAACTCAACAATAAGAAAACTAAAATCATGGTATCTGGTCCCATAACTTCATGGCAAATAGATGGGGAAAAAATTGGAAACATGAGAGACTTTGTTTTCTTGGGCTACAAAATCACAGCAGATGGTGACTGCAGCGGTGAAATTAAAGGCTGAGCACCAAAGAATTGATGCTTTTGAACTGTGGTGTTGGAGAAGACTCTTGAGAGTCCCTTGGACTGCAAGGAGATCCAACCAGTCAATGTGAAAGGAAATCAGTCCTGAATATTCATTAGAAGAACTGATGCTGAAGCTCCAATATTTTGGCTAGCTGATGCGAAAGAACTGGCTCATTGGAAAAGACCCTGATGCTGGGAAAGGTTGAAGGCAGGAGGAGAAGGGGAGGACAAAGGCTGAGATGGTTGATGGCATCACCGACTTGATGGACATGAGTTTGAGCAATTTCTTGGAGTCAGTGATGGGCAGGGAAGCCTGGCATTCTACAGTCCATGGGGTCACAAAGAGTCGGACATGACTGAGCGACTGAACTGAACTAATCTGGAAAAATAGAAAGGAATGGAACAGAATAGAATAGAAAATGTAAGTGTAGGGGTAATTGGCCCTATAATGAATTCATCAGAATAAAAACATCGGTACTTCGGTGACTTTAACTTACTCTTCTGGTGGTCTCATTTTATGCACATGTTGATTGTTACAGTTAGAACTATCAGAGGTATCTACATACATTTTAATCTGTATGGTATTTATAACTCTCTAAGCAAAAAGGCATTCATGTTTGATTGAAAGAATATTTTGAAAAAAATTTTTAAAAATGGAAAAAGAATCCATTTATTATTATTATTGTTACTGTTAAAATTGAATTATTAAATTTTTCTATATGTAATGTGTATATTCTTTATCATATGACAACTTGACATTTAACTTGAAGTTAAGTGTGTATGTATACATTTATTGAAAATTACACATTCCATAAGTCACACTTTTTAAAGTCTACATTTCCTCCACTGTCTTCAAATTACCTTCATCCCCTCACCTCAGTATTTCTACATTTTTCTTTATTTCTCTTTCAAATTGAAATAGTCTGCTGCTAAGGCGCTTCAGTCATGTCCGACTCTGTGCGACCCCATAGACAGCAGCCCAACAGGCTCTGCCCTCCCTGGGATTCTCCAGGCAAGAACACTGGAGTGGGTTGCCATTTCCTTCTCCAAAGCATGAAAAATGAAAAGTGAAAGTGAAGTTGCTCAGTCGTGTCCGACTCTATGCAACCCCATAGACAGCAGCCTACCAGGCTCCTCTGTCCATGGGATTTTCTAGGCAAGAGTACTGGAGTGGGTTGAAGAAACACGATGTAGAATTATAGAAGGAAACTTAAATATATTTAACAATGGCAAGTTCACAGTGTTTAATAATATACTTTGTTAAATATGTAATATTTCAATTTTACCTTCTCATTTTAATAATAAAAATTATGTTCCCTGATAATCAAAAATATGTAATCCAGAAAATTTGTTCTTGCTTTTTTAATCATTATCTTTTGAAGAAGTAAAACCTTATTTTATGCATATGTAGGGGACAGGGAGGCCTGGCGTGCTGTGATTCATGGGGTTGCAAAGAGTCGGACACGACTGAGCGACTGAACTGAACTGAACTGAGGAGTAAACTTACTCATTGTCTAACTGGTGAGATAAACTAGAGTTCATCTTCTTTGAAATGTAGCCATGGAGAGGTGCCTCTTTGTAAAATACGTTTTTAACAAGTCTTCAATACAGAATTCATTACAGTATATTAACTCAACTGTTTATTTGCATAATTGTCTTACTAAATCAAAATATCCCAAATCCAGAGACCTAAATTCAGGGATCATTCCTAAATTACAGACTTTCATTGTTCATTTATGTATCATTATTACCTATTTTAGTACTTGGGATATAGTTAATAGTCAATAAATATTTTTAAATTAAGAAATATTTCTTACCCAAAATGTTTTCTAATTCTATATTTTTTACTTTGTTTGATTCAGTCAGTTCAGTTCAGTTCAGTCACTCATTCGTGTCCGACCCTTTGTGACTCCATGAATTGCAGCACACCAGGCCTTCCCTGTCCATCACCAACTCCTGGAGTTCACTCAAACTCACATCCAACGAGTTGGTGATGCCATCCAGCAATCTCATCCTCTGTCCGCCCCTTCTTCTCCTGTCCCCAATCTCTCCCAGCATCAGAGTCTTTTCCAATGAGTCAACTCTTTGCATGAGGTGGCCAAAGTACTGGAGTTTCAGCTTTAGCATCATTCCTTCCAAAGAAACCCCAGGGCTGATCTCCTGCAGAATGGACTGGTTGGATCTCCTTGCAGTCCAAGGGACTCTCAAGAGTCTTCTCCAACACCACAGTTCAAAAGCATCAATTCTTTGGCACTCAGCTTTCTTCACAGTCCAACTCTCACATCCATACCTGACCACAGGAAAAACCATAGCCTTGACTAGATGGACCTTTGTTGGCAAAGAAATGTCTCTGCTTTTGAATATGCTATCTAGGTTGGTCATAACTTTCCTTCCAAGGAGTAAGCATCTTTTAATCTCATGGCTGTTGATTACATTAACTCAAATATTATCAATTATGTTTTGATTTGAATTAATATTTCTAGTTTTTATTTTTTAACTAAATGAAAGGTTCTTTCAATTCTATTTTACGAAGAATTTACAGCTTTAAAATTTTCAAAAGAGTCACACAAATGTTCACATAATTCCCTACTAATCCCTTTTCCTCTCAACCCCTATATATTACCCCTCCCTTTCTCACCCTCCCTACAGGTAACTTCTGCTTTGTTATCTTTATGTAAGTGTCTCCTTCATTTTTGTTTTATTCACTACTTTGTTGTTCTTTTTTTAGACTCCACATATATGTAATAAAATACAGTATTTACCTTTCTTTGTCTGACTTATTTCACTTAACCATAATGCCCTTCAGTTTCATCCTTGCTACTGAAAATGACAAGATTTAATTGTTTTTATGGCTGAGTAATATTCCATTGCATGTATATGTACACCACATCTTCTTCATCCACTTGTCTTTTGGTGCATACTTAGGTGGCTTCCATTCCTTGACAAATATAAATAATGCTGCTATGAACATTGGGGTGCATGTGTCTTTTCAAATTAGTGGGATTTTTTGTCATTTATTTTTTTCTTTTGTCAGATATATATATATATATATGTATACACACACATATACATATACATATATATATACATATATATACCCATGAGTGGAACTGCTGGGTCATATGGTAGTTCCATATGGGAAAATAGATGGGGAAACAGTGGAAACAGTGACAGACTTTATTTTCTTGGCCTCCAAAATCACTGCAGATGGTAACTGCAGCCATGAAATTAAAAGACACTTGCTCCTTGGAAGAAAAGCTATGACCAATCCAGACAGCATATTAAAAAGCAGAGACATTAATTACTTTGTCAACAAAGGTCTGTCTAGTCAAAGTTATCGTTTTTTCCAGTAGTCATGTATGAATGTCAGAGTTGGACTATAAAGGAAGCTGAGAGCTGAAGAACTAATGCTTCTGAAACATGGTGTTGGAGAAGACTCTTGAGATTCCCTAGAACTGCAAGGATATCAAACCAGTCAATACTAAAGGAAATGAATCTTGAATAATTATTAAAAGGATTTGTGTTGAAGCTGAAACTCCAATACTTGGGCCACGTGATGCAAAGAGCTGATTCATTAGAAAAGACCCTGATGCTGGGAAAGAGAGAAGGCAGGAGAAGGGGATGACAGAGGACAAGGTGTTTAGATGGCATCACCAACTCGATGGACACTGGTTTGAGCAAGTTCCGGGACATGGTGAAGAATAGGAAAGGTTCACATACTGCACAGTCCATGGGGCTGCAAAGAGCTGGGGATGACTGAGCGACTGGACTGAATTGAATCACTAGTGATGTTGAATATCTTCCCGTGCATTTAGCCACCTGCATTACTTCTTTGGAAACATCTATTCATTTCTTCTGCCCATTTTTAAAATGGATTTTTTTAATATATTGAGTTGTGTGTCCAACTACATGCCCAATTGTTAACATAAATAATATCAAGATTTAAAGATCTGTCAGCTTTGTACAGCTTACATTAGTTACTTCTTTTCTTGGTAATATCTTGAGTCACATGGAAGAATTAGTTAGTTCAGTCACTCAGTCCTCTCTGACTCTTTGTGACCCCATGAACTGCAGCTGGCCAGGCCTCCCTGTCCATCACTAACTCCTGGGGTCCACCCAAACCCAAATCCATTGATTTGGTGATGCCATCCAACCATCTCATACTCTGTCAGCTCCTTCTCCTCCTGCTCTCAATCTTGCCCAGTATCAGCATCTTTTCAAATGAATAAGCTCTTTGAATCAGGTGGCTAAGCAGAGCAACCAGAGATCAAATTGCCAACATCCGTTGGATCATGGAAAAAGCAAAAGAGTTCCAGAAAAACATCTATTTCTGCTTTATTGACTATGCCAAAGCCGTTGACTGTGTGGATCACAATAAATTGGAAAATTCTTCAAAAGATGGGAATACCAGACCACCTGACCTGCCTTTTGAGAAATTTGTATGCAGGTCAAGAAGCAACAGTTAGAACTGGACATGGAACAACAGACTGGTTCCAAATAAGAAAAGGAGTACATCAAGGCTGTATATTATCAACCTGCTTATTAACTTACATGCAAAGTACATTATGAGAAACACTGGACTGGAAGAAACACAAGCTGGAATCAAGATTGCTGGGAGAAATATCAATAACCTCAGATATGAAGATGACACCATACTTATGGCAGAAAGTGAAGAGGAACTAAAGAGCCTCTTGATGAAAGTGAAAGTGGAGAGTGAAAAAGTTGGCTTAAAGCTCAACATTCAGAAAACAAAGATCATGGCATCCGGTCCCATCACTTCATGGGAAATAGATGGGGAAACAGTGGAAACAGTGTCTGATTTATTTGTTTGGGCTCCAAAATCACTCCAGATGGTGACTGCAGCCATGAAATTAAAAGACGTTAACTCCTTGGAAGGAAAGTTATGACCAACCTAGATAGCATATTCAAAAGCAGAGACATTACTTTGCCAACAAAGGTTCATCTAGTCAAGGATATGGTTTTTCCTGTGGTCATGTATGGATGTGAGATTTGGACTGTGAAGAAATCTGAGTGCCAAAGAATTGATGCTTTTGAACTGTGGTGTTGGAGAAGACTCTTGAGAGTCCCTTGGACTGCGAGGAGATCCACCCAGTCCATTCTGAAGGAGATCAGCCCTGGGATTTCTTTGGAAGGAATGATGCTAAAGCTGAAACTCCAGTACTTTGGCCACCTCATGCGAAGAGTTGACTCATTGGAAACGACTCTCATGCTGGGAGGGATTGGGGGCAGGAGAAGGGGACAACAGAGGATGAGATGGCTGGATGGCATCACTGACTCTATAGATGTGAGTCTGAGTGAACTCTGGGAGTTGGTGATGGACAGGGAGGCATGGCGTGCTGCGATTCATGGGATCACAAAGAGTCAGACACGACTGAGCGACTGAACTGAACTGAACTGAAAAGTATTGGACTTTCACCTTCAGCATCAGTCCTTCCAAAGAATATTCAGGACTGATTTCCTTTAGCATGGACTGGTTGGATCTCCGAAAAGTCCAAGGGACTGTCAAGAGTCTTCTCCAACACCACAGTTCAAAAGCATCAATTATTCTGTGCTCATCTTACCTTGTAATCTAACTCACATCCATACATGACATACATGACTATTGGAAAAACCATAGTCTTGAATAGACTGACTTTTGTTGACAAAGTAGTGTCTCTGCTTTTCAATATGCTGGCGAGGTGGGTCATAACTTTCCTTTGAAGGAGTAAGCGTCTCTTAATATCATGGCTGCAATCACCATCTAAAGTGATTTTGGAGTCCAGAAAAATAAAATCAGCCACTGTTTACAATGTTTCCCCATATACTTGTCATGAAGTGATGGGACCAAATGCCATGATCTGCATTTTCTGAATTTGAGCTTTAAGCCAACTTTTTCACTCTCCTCTTTCAGTTTCATCAAGAGGCTCTTTAGTTTTTATTCACTTTCTGCCATAAGGGTGGTGTGATTTGCATATCTGAGGTTATTGATATTTCTCCCAGCAATCTTGATTCCAGCTTGTGCTTCGTTCACCCAGGTTTTCTCATGATGTACTCTGCATATAAGTTAAATAAGCAGGGTGACAATATACAGCCTTGGCGTACTCCTTTTCTTATTTGGAACCAGTCTGTTGTTCCATGTCCAGTTCTAACTGTTGCTTCCTGACCTGCATACAGGTTTCTCAAGAGGCAGGTCAGGTGGTCTGGTATTCCCATTTCTTTCAGAATTTTCCACAGTTTATTGTGATCCACACAGTCAAAGGCTTTGGCATAGTCATAAGCAGAAATTGATATCCTTCTGGAACTGTCTTGCTTTTTTGATGATCCATTGGATGTTGGCAGTTTGTGTTCTTCTACTTTTCTAAAACCAGCTTGAACATCTGGAATTCACTGTTCAAATACTGCTGAAGCCTGCCTTGGAGAAATTTAAGCATTACTTTACTAGCGTGTGAGATGAGTGCAATTGAGCAGATTTTTGACATTCTTTGGCATTGTCTTTCTTTGGGATTGGAATGAAAACTGATCTTTTCCAGTCCTGTGGCCACTGCTGAGTTTTCCAAATTTGCTGCCTTATTGAGTGGAGCACTTTTACAGCATCATCTTTCAGGATTTGAAGTAGCTCAACTGGAACTCCATCACCTCCACTAGCTTTGTTCGTAGTAATGCTTCCTAAGGCCCATTTGATTTCACATTCCAGGATGTCTGGCTCTACGTGAGTGAACACACCATTGTGATTATCTGGATTGTGAAGATCTTTTTTGTACAGTTCTTCTGTGTATTCTTGCCACCTCTTCTTAATATTTTCTGCTTCTGTTCTCTATTGACCCCATCTTTGCATGAAATGTTCCCTTGGTATCTAATTTTCTTGAAGAGAGCTCAAGTCTTTCCCATTCTTTTGTTTTCTTCTATTTCTTTGCATTGATTGCTGAGGAAGTCTTACTCATCTCACCTTGCTAGTCTCTGGAATTCCACTTTCAAGTGGGTATATCTTAGCTTTTCTCCTTTGCTTTGCATTTCACTCCTTTTCACAGCTAAGACCTCCTCAGACAGCCATTTTGCTGTTTTGCATTTCTTTTTCTTGGGGATGGTCTTCATCCCTGTCTCCTGTACAATATAATGAACTTCCATCCATAGTTCATCAGGAACTCTGTCTATCAGATCTAGTCCCTTAAATCTATTTCTCACTTCCACTGTATAGTCATCAGGGATTTCATTTAGGTCATACCTGAAAGGTGTAGTGGTTTTCTCCACTTTCTTCAATTTCAGTGTGAATTTGGAAATAAGAAGTTCATGATCTGAGCCACAGTCAGCTCCTGGTCTTGTATTTGCTGACTGTATAGAGCTTGTCCATCTTTGGCTGCAAAGAATATAATCAATCTGATTTCAGTGTTGACCATCTGTTGATGTCCATGTGT
>NW_011494959.1:2810505-2820538 GCF_000754665.1 Bison bison bison | reverse complement strand
TGTGTAGAGTCTTCTCTTGTGTTGTTGGAAGAAGGTGTTTGCTATGACCAGTGCATTCTCTTGGCAGAAATCTATTAGCCTTTGCTCTGCTTCATTCTGTACTCCAAGGACAATTTGCCTGTTACTCCAGGTGTTTCTTGACTTTCTACTTTTGCTTTCCAGTCCCCTGTAGTGAAAAGGCCATCTTTTTTTGAGTGTTAGTTCTAGAATGTCTTGTAGGTCTTCACAGAACTGTTCAACTTCAGCTTTTTCAGTGTTACTGGTCAGGGCATAGATTTGGATTACTGTGATATTGAATGGTTTGCCTTGGAAACACACAGAGATCATTCTGTTGTTTTTGAGACTGCATCCAAGTACTGCATTTTGGACTCTTTTTTTTTTTTTTTTTTTGCTGTTGTTGTTCTAGCAATATATTTTTTTAATTTTTAAAAATTTAAATTTATTTATTGTAGTTGGGGGCTAATTACTTTACAATATTGTATTGGTTTTGCCATACATCAACATGATTCTGCCACGGGTGTACACGTGTTTCCCATCCTGAACCCCCTTCTCACCTCCCTCCCCATATCATCCCCCTGGGTCATCCCAGTGCACCAGCCCCAAGCATCCTGTATCCTGTATCGAAGACTATGATGGCTACCCCATATCTTCTAAGGGATTCCTGGCCACATTAGTAAATATAATGGTCATCTGAGTTAAATTCACCCATTCCAGTCCATCTTAGTTCACTGATTCCTGGAATGTCGATGTTCACTCTTGTCATCTCCTGTTTGACCACTTCCAATTTGCCATGATTCATGGACCTAACATTCCAGGTTCCTATGCAATATTGCTGTTTACAGCATTGATCCTTTCTTCTACCCCCAGTCCCATCCACAGTTGAGTGTTGTTTTTGCTTTAGCTCCATCCCTTCATTCTTTCTGGACTTATTTCTCCACTGATCTCCAGTAGCATACACCTATCGACCTGGGAAGTTCATTTTTCAGTGTCCTATCTTTTTGCCTTTTCATACTGTTCATGGGGTTCTCAAGGCAAGAATGCTGAAGTGTTTTGCCATTCCCTTCTCAGTGGACCACATTCTGTCAGACCTCTCCACCATGACTCGTCCATCTTGGGTGGCCCCACATGGCATGGCTTAGGTTCACTGAGTTAGACAAGGCTGTGGTCTGTGTGATCAGATTGGTTAGTTGTCTGTGATTGTTATTTCAGTCTGTCTTCCCTCTGATGCCCTCTATAAGTGCCTACCGTCTTACTTGGGTTTCTCTTACCTTAGACCTGGGGTATCTCTTCATGGCTGCTCCAGGTCAGGTACAGTGGCCGAGAGGAGCTACCCCTCAACCAAGGTAATGGAAGAATATGGGCATCTTAATAAAGTGTATGGTAATGGGGGGAAAAAAGAGTAGGAAATGGAAACCCTCTCCAGTATTTTTGCATGGAAAGTCCCATGTACAGAGGAGTCTGGTGGCCTACAGTCCTTGGGGTCACAAAGAGTTAGCCACAACTGAGCAACTGAGTACAATGGAAAAAAATAAAATGAATTTTTCAAGCATGTGTGAATTTGGACAAGGAGTGGACTTTATAAGGCAATTATACTGAGTAAAAAGAAATTCGAAGACAGGAAGTAACTGGGTGAAACATAAATCTGTGAAGGAAACAAGAGACAAGAAAAACAGGCATCCACTATTTGATATTTTTGCTTGGAATTTTGTAGTTATTTTCATTCTCTGCCTCTTCTATGTCCTGACTCACTATTTACTACCACATGTAGGTTTGTCTTCCTAAGTCCATTTTTCTTCTTTTTTCAGTGAAGCCTAGTCCAATTTCTAGCTATGATATTTACTTCAGTGTTCTAAAGAAAATAAATTTAAAAAACTCACAAGGGTTGTTAAAAGTATGTTTGTTTCTAAACCACATTTTCTAATTTAATGTTGTATTTCTTCCAGGGCTTCCTTGAAGTAGTGTTTTTCAAATCTGGCTGCTAATTTTTACAACCAAGGGAGATTTTTAAATGTGCTGATATCCACATATCAGTATATTTTTAAAAGCACTCCTGTTGATTCAAATGCACAGCCATGGCTGAAAGCTACTGCCAGAAATTGACTAAAACAATTGATTTACTTAGTGGGCATTTCATATAAAACTGATGTCATCTTCAAAATCAGGCAAATAAATGATTTATTAGAATAGTCTCCATACACAAACTGAGATAAAGGCATTTGCCATGCTTTCTTGCAAAGAAGAATAAAATATCAATATCCAAAAGAAAAAAAAATCTCAGGAAAGAATCTTTGAAAATGCAGGGAATTTGCTGCCTTTTTTTTTTAATATAGTTTTTAAAATGAAGGATATTGCATTTGTCCTCTTCTCTTTCTGTTTCTTCTTCCCCCAAAATAGAACAGAAGGTACAAGGCAGCAACCTACTTTTACTTCACTATTTGTCAAACTCTTAAAAAGAAAACATGACCGATAAGTGGTACTTAATGTTACAAGTATTTTTGTAAAAATGTGATACTTTTATTTGAATAACTTTTACATTGGAAAATAACTTTTATTTTTAAATGCCTTAAAAATAAAATTTATTTGATAAATTCAAGTTCTGAAAAGCAGAAAGTGATAAGAAAAATGATTATACAAAGTGAATGCCACACAGAAATATTTTTAAGACATTTATTTCCTTTTTTCTTAACATAGATTTTCCAAAGTATAAGGTTCTGTGTTCCCCAGAGCTAAGATGACTCAATATCTCAATTTGGCCTAGGAAGCTGAAGTTTTTATCCTCCATATTTTAGGAAATGTGCAGGTCAGAGCATATTACTCCAGAAACAAGTACTGTCTATGTCTTCTTGTGAGACATCTGAGATGGCCTAATTTTGTGCTGGTTCATAACGCAATTCATGATTCCTTCTACTTTGCCACAAATGGTTTAGTTTCTCTTCTAAGACTCATTCAGTCCCAAGGGTTTGATTGCATTTTGTATGGGGGGACCCTGGATTCCACATAAGTTCAGGATTTGAAGATACTTCTTTTTTCCTATTCTTTTTGTGTATGTGTGTGTGAAATAGCTAAAAACCTTTAATACACTTTTAGTATAAGTGTAAATTGATACATTCACTTTTAAAAATAGATAGTATTTACTGAAGCTGAACATAGACATTTCTATGATCTAATAATTTCTACTCCTTGGTATGTTCTTAGCAGAAATGCATACAATTGTGTTCCAAAGACATTATAAGAACATTAAAAACAACATTACCAGTAATACTCCCCAAACTAGAACAACTGAATGTCCATTAACATTAGAATGGAAAAATATGTTGTGCTATACTCATATAAATGAACACTATACAGACTACATGCTGAACTCAGAATATATTGATATTTAAGACAAATAGATTCAGTTAATCCTCTATCTACTGTTTCAGGAAGCCTGTTTCCCTGACTTTGCATTTCTCTGAGGAGTCTATTTTCAATTCCTCCTGATGTGTTGACGTGAAGGAACAGGCCTTATTTAATTGATTTACTGAAGCTTCCTCATTTTGGTGAATTAATCAAGCATTGTGAGAAACAGATAAGAAATGGCTTTTGGGGAACTGTGTCACATATAAAGATTAAGGATCTTTGTCTATCACAAGATAGACAAAGCTGCTTCTAAATGTGTGACAAATGAGTTTGAGCTTGGTGGTTTATGATTAGTTTCTACTGATTACTTGTTTTCAATGATTTTTTGACCAGTTTTAATTGCTGAGCAAACAACATGTAGGTGAGCAAGGACAGACTGCTTTGGCAAGAATTTATAAATATGCTTTAGACCACACCTAACCATCCCTAACCTGTACTCCGGGAGAAGGCAATGACACCCCACTCCAGTACTCTTGCTTGGAAAATCCCATGGACGGAGGAGCCTGTTGGGCTGCAGTCCATGGGGTCTCTAAGAGTCGGACACAACTGAGCGACTTCACTTTCACTTTTCACTTTTATGCATTGGAGAAGGAAATGGCAGCCCACTCCAGTATTCTTGCCTGGAGAATCCCAGGGACGGGGGAGCCTGGTGGGCTGCCGTCTGTGGGGTCGCACAGAGTCAGACATGACTGAAGTGACTTAGCATAGCAACCTGTACTCCGACGGTACAAGTGTCTGTCTGCAATGCAGGAGACCTGGGTTCGATCCCTGGGTCAGGAAGATCCCCTAAAGAAGGAAATGGCAACCCACTCCAGTACTCTTGCCTGGAAAATTCCATGGATGGAGGAGCCTGGTGGGCCAGTCCATGGGGTCGCAAAAAGTCGGACACAACTGAGCAACTTTTCACTTTCACAATCAGTACTACTGAAAGAGGGACTCAATTATCAGATAGAGGTAATCTTTATGTGTTCTGGCCCCTTAGGTATCTATCAATGTGGTTTTCCTATCAGGAGTGCAAAAAGCCATGTTCACTTTGAGTTTCTTATAGTATTGCCAAGTGCTGTCAGACAAACAGCCTCAAACTTAAATCACTATTTTGTTTTTGACTGTTTTCAGGATCCAAGCTAACCTCTTGGATCCATGTAGCTTTTTTGTAGGCAAATAAATTTCAAGCACTCACATGCAAATGCAAAGTCAAATGCAAATCAGGGAAACAGGCTTCCTGAAACAGTAACTAGCAGATTAACTGAATCTATTTGTCTTAAATATTGATGCCTTCTGAGTTAAGCATGTGGTCTTGATATAAAAATAGAAAAACAGAAGTATCTTTATATACAGATTTTCTCTAGAATCTGGGATTCCTCTGTAAAAAATGAAATGACCTCTAGTTAAATAGCTGCATAAACTCTGAATATGGCCTTAGGTGTGCTCAGTCATTTAATCTTGCCCAATTCTCTGTGAACCCATGGACTACTATAGCCCACCAGGCTTCTCTGTCCATGGAATTTTCCAGGCAAGAAACTGGAGCAGGTTGTGATTTCCTACTCCAGATGGCTTTAGATAGCAGACATAAAATTTTTCATTATCCACAGAATAGAAAAATCAGTTTGGTTCAGTTTAGTCACTGAAGTGAAAGAGTTGTGTCCAACTCTTTGCGATCCCATGAATTGCACTATGCCAGGCCTCCCTGTCCATCACCAACTCCCAGAGTTCACTCAAACTCACGTCCATCAAGTCAGTGATGCCATCCAGCCATCTCATCCTCTTTCGTCCCCTTGTCCTCTTGCCCCCAATCCCTCCCAGCATCAGAGTCTTTTCCAATGAGTCAACTCTTCACATGAGGTGGCCAAAGTACTGGAGTTTCAGCTTTAGCATCATTCCTTCCAAAACACCCAGGACTGATCTCCTTCAGAACGGACTGGTTGGATCTCCTTGCAGTCAAAGGGACTCTCAAGAGTCTTCTCCAACACCACAGTTCAAAAGCATCAATTCTTCAGCGCTCAGCTCTCTTCACAGTCCAACTCTCACATCCATACATGACCACTGGTAAAACCATAGCCTTGACTAGAAGGACCTTTGTAGGCAATGTAATGTCTCTAGTACTATAGAAAAAAGAAATGTTAGGCAATGGGGCGTATTAGAACATGTGATATTTTTTGGTAGAAATCAATAAGAAATTTATTGAAATTATTGCAAATCAAAGACTTGAAGAAAATTTTAAGACGTGTCTATAATAATCTTGAAATCTATTTTGCCTAGAAATCAAGAAATAATTGTGGTGATCTGAATTTTAAAATGTTGTTATTTGTGTCAGATTAGAAAAGAGAAGAAATGGAGAGAGGATAAAATAAAAGTGAAATACTGGTTATCCTTATTTAACTTTTTTTAATTAGAAAATTTGAGAACACAAAGATTTGGAGTAACTGAGATAAAAGAGTTTTCTTGATGATGAAAGTATAAACTACTTTGAAAAAATAACTTGACTTCATATTCTTAAGCTGAACTTACAGTATTGTAATTTCATCCTTGTAAATACCCAAGAAAAGCCTTAATATCTGTGTGCCTGGAAGCATCTAAATTACAGGATCATTGAATAGTATTGTATTCAAATGGTATACTGGAACCAACTCAGACTGATCCACTGGATAATCATAGAATAGAAAACTCACACAGTTAAAAATAATAAGCAGAGCGGATTCTTTACCACTGAACCATCTGGGAAGCTCCTAAATAATTGTACAGCAGTGAAAATGAAGGGACAACCTAAATGAATATAGTAACAGATACTGTGTTGAAAAAGAAGTCTCAGAAGACCAATAGGAGACAATTTTATGTAAAGTTCAAATATAAGTAAAATATTACTTATCTATATAAAACACAAGGTAGGCCATGGCAAACCTCAAATTCAAAGTAATTCAGGGATTACTTTTGGGAGTGATAGAATAGGAATATGAGTGTGTGCGTGTATGTGTGAAGCTCATGCATGATCAGTCATGTCTGACACTTAATCCAATGGATTATAGCCTGCCAAGCTCAACAGTCCATGGAATTTTACAGGCAAGAATACTGGAGTGGGTTGCCATTTCAAGAGTAGGAGTTCAGTTCAGTTCAGTTGCTCAGTCATGTGCAACTCTCTGTGACCCCATGAAGTGCAGCAAGCCAGGCCTCCCTGTCCATCACCAATTCCTGGAGCCTAGCCAAACCCATGTCCATTGAGTCAGTGATGCCATCCAACATCTCATCCTCTGTCATCCCCTTCTCCTCCTGCCCTCAATCTTTCCCAGCATCAGAGTCTTTTAAATGAGTCATCACTTCGCATCAGATGGCCAAGTAATTGGAGTTTCAGCTTCAACATAAGTTCTTCCAATGAACACCCAGGAATGATCTCCTTTAGGATGGACTGGTTGGATCTCCTTGCAGTCAAGGGATTCTCAAGAGTCTTCTATAACACCACAGTTCAAAAGCATTAATTCTTCGGTGCTCAGCTTTCTTTATAGTCCAACTCTCACATCCAAACATGACTACTGGAAAAACAATAGCCTTGACTAGATGGACCTTTTATGACAAAGTAATGTCTCTGCTTTTTAATGTGCTGTCTAGGTTGGTCATAACTTTCCTTCCAAGGAGTTAACGTCTTTTAATTTCATGGCTGCAGCCACCATCTGCAGTGATTTTGGAGCCCAAACAAATAAATCAGCCACTGTTTCCACTGTTTCCCCATCTATTTGCCATGAAGTGATGGGACTGGATGTGATGATCTCCATTTTCTGAATGTTGAGACTTAAGTCAAATTTTTCACTCTCCTCTTTCACCTTCATCAAGAGGCTCTTTAGTTCTTCACTTTCTGCCATAAGGATGGTATCTTCTGCATATCTGAGGTTATTGATATTTCTTCCAGCGATCTTGATTCCAGCTTGTGCTTCTTCCAGTCCAGCGTTTTCCATGATGTACTCTGCATATAAGTTAAATAAGCAGGGTGACAATATACAGCATTGACTTACTCCTTTTCCTATTTGGAACCAGTCTGTTGTTCCATGTACAGTTCTAACTGTTGCTTCCTGATCTGCATACAGGTTTCTCAAGAGGCAGGTCAGGTGGTCTGGTATTCCCATTTCTTTCAGAATTTTTTCACAGTTTATTGTCATCCACACAGGCAAAGGCTTTGGCATAGTAAAAAAAGCAGAAATAGATATTCTTCTGGAACTCTCTTGCTTTTCCGATGATCCAGTGGATGTTGGTAAATTGATCTCTGGTTAATCTGCCTTTTCTAAAACCAGGTTGAACACCTTGAAGTTCATGGTTCACATATTGTTGAAGCCTGGTTTAGAGAATTTTGAGCATTACTTTACTAGTGTGTGAGATGAGTGTAATTGTGTGGTAGTTTGACATTCTTTGGCATTGCCTTTCTTTGGAATTGGAATGAAAACTGACATTTTCCAGTCCTGTGGCCACTGCTGAGTTTTCCAAATTTGCTGGCATATTGAGTGCAGCACTTTCATAGCATCATCTTTAAGGATTTAAATAGCTCAATTGGAATTCCATCACCTCCACTAGCTTTGTGCATAGTGATACTTCCTAAGGCCCACTTGACTTCATATTCCAGGATGTCTAGCTCTAGGTAAGTGATCACATTATCATGATTATCTGGGTTGTAAAGACCTTTTTTTGTACAGTTTTTCTGTGTATTCTTGCCAACTATTCTTAATATCTTCTGCCTCTGTTAGGTCCATACCATTTCTGTCCTTTATTGAGCCCATCTTTGCATGAAATGTTCCCTTGATATCTCTAATTTTTTTGAGGAGATCTCTAGTCTTTCCCATTCTATTGTTTTCCTCTATTTCTTTGCACTGATCACTGAGGAAGGTTTCCCTATCTCTCTTTGCTATTCTCTGGAACTCTGCATTCAAATGGGTATATCTTTCCTTTACTCCTTTGCTTTTTGCTCTTGTTCTTTTCACAGCTATTTGTAAGGCCTCCTCAGACAGCCATTCTGCTTTTTTGCATTTCTTTTCCATGGGGATGTTCTTGATACCTGTCTCCTGTACAATGTCACGAACCTCCATCCATAGTTCATCAGGCATTCTATCAGATCTAGTCTCTTAAATCTATTTCTCACTTTCACTGTATAATCATAAGGGACTTGATTTAGGTAATACCTGAATGGCCTAGTGGTTTTCCCCACTTTCTTCAATTTAAATCTAAATTTGGCAATAAGGAGTTCCTGATCTGAGTCACATTCAGCTCCCAGTCTTGTTTTTGCTGACTGTATAGAGCTTCTCCATCTTTGGTTGCAAAGAATATAATCAATATGATTTTGGTGTTGGCCATCTGGTGATGTCCATGTGTAGAGTCTTCTCTTGTGTTGTTGGAAGAGGGTGTTTTTGTTATGACCAGGGCATTCTCTTGGCAAAACTCTATTAGCCTTTGCCCTGCTTCATTCTATGCTCCAAGGCCAAATTTGCCTGTTACTCCAGGTGTTTCTTGACTTCCTACTTTTGCATTCCAGTCCCCTATAGTGAAAAGGACATCTTTTGGAGGTGTTAGTTCTAAAAGGTCTTATAGGTCTTCATAGCATTGTTAAGCTTCAGCTTCTTCAGCATTACTGGTCAGGGCATAGACTTGGATTATCATGATATAGACTGGTTTGCCTTGGAAATGAACAGAGATCATTCTGTTGTTTTTGAGATTGCTTCCAATTACTGCATTTCGGGCTCTTTTGTTGACTATCATGGCTACTCCATTTCTTCTAATGGATTCCTGCCCACAGTAATAGATATATGGTCATCAGAGTTAAATTCACCCATTCCAGTCCATTTTAGTTCACTGATTCCTAGAATGTTGACGTTCACTATTGCCGTCTCCTGTTTGACCACCTCCAATTTGCCTTGATTCATGGACCTAACATTCCAGGTTCCTATGCAATATTGCTGTTTACAGCATTGATCCTTTCTTCTACCCTGAGTCCCATCCACAATTGAGTGTTGTTTTTGCTTTAGCTCCATCCCTTCATTCTTTCTGGAGTTATTTCTCCACTGATCTCCAGTAGCATACACCTACCGACCTAGGGAGTCCATTTTTCAGTGTCCTATCTTTTTGCCTTTTCATACTGTTCATGGGGTTCTCAAGACAAGAATACTGAAATGGTTTGCCTTCCCTTCTCCAGTGGACCACATTCTGTCAGACCTCTCCACCATGACCCGTCCGTCTTGGGTGGCCCCACACGGCATGGCATAGACAAGTACTGTTGACCTTAATGGGCTCCTCTGGTGGCTCAGACAATAAAAATTTATCTGGAATGCAGAAGACCTGGGTTTGATCCTTGGCTTGCAAAGATACCCTGGAGAAGAGAATGGCTACCAGTTCAATATTCTGACTGATGAATCTTAGGGACAGTGGAGCCTGGAAATCTAAAGTCCATGGGGTTTCAAAGAGGCAGAAACAACTGAGCGAGTAAGCACCCACATGGATTGATATTAATTAATATTCATCTTGGACAGTGTATTCGTGACTATTCATCCTATCATAAAAAAGTCACTTTTAGAAAATATTTAGAAAATATAATAAAGTTCCATTATCTGTAGCAATGACATTTTTATATATATATATATATATATATATATATATATATATATAT
>NW_011494959.1:2797293-2810405 GCF_000754665.1 Bison bison bison | reverse complement strand
AGCAATGACATTTTTATATATATATATATATATATATATATATATATGCTGCTAAGTTGCTTCAATCATGTCCGACTCTGTGCGACCCGGTAGACGGCAGCCCACCAGGCTCCCCCGTCCCTGGGATTCTCCAGGCAAGAACACTGGAGTGGGCTGCCATTTCCTTCTCCAATGCATGAAAGTGAAAAGGGAAAGTGAAGTTGCTCAGTCGTGTCCAACTCTTAGCGACCCCATGGACTGCGGCCCACCAGGCCCCTCCGTCCATGGGATTTTCCAGGCAAGAGTGCTGGAGTGGGGTGCCATTGCCTTCTCCATATATATATATATATATATATACACCATTGCCTTCTCCATTATATATGGAGAAGGCAATGGCACCCCACTCCAGCACTCTTGCCTGGAAAATCACATGGACGGAGGAGCCTGGTGGACTGCAGTCCATGGGGTCGCTAAGAATCGGACACGACTGAAGGACTTCACTTTGACTTTTCACTTTCATGCATTGGAGAAGGAAATGGCAGCCCACTCCAGTGTTCTTGCCTGGAGAATCCCAGAGACGGGGGAGCCTGGTGGGCTGCCGTCTACGGGGTCGCACAGAGTTGGACACGACTGAAGTGACTTAGCATAGCATAGCATACATGTATGTATATTAATAACAAGGATTTTGATAAGTCCAGTCTTACGCACTTGAGTTCCAAGGGGAGTGCTGGGTCAGGCAAATATATAAAAAAAAGAAACCAAAAAGGGAAAAAAAAAAAAAAGGAAAAATTTAAAATTAACCAGACAGAAGTTTGAAGATTAAATAATGAGTGAGCAGTGTCCCAGATGGAGAAAATGATATTTGATTAAGAAATAAAGGAAAACACATACCACAGTTTCAGATATACTATGTGGGTATATACATAGTAACTTCCGTGCATTATAGCAATTCCACCCCTCCGCCATGTTACTAGATGAAACATTGGCATTGAAAGTTCACACAACTAGGAAGTGGGAGAGTTTGTGCATTTCACCAGTATATAATCATAAGATAAGAGCTGCCAGAGTGTATTATTGAAAAAAAAATCTTAGAAAACAAAAATAAAGTTGAAGGAAAGAATACTAATATCCTGTAAATTGTGCCAGTCTTTCATAAAGAGAAAACTGAGAAGCGTTAAGAATCCAAAATCTTAAACAAACCCTCTTAAAGCTATTAGGGGAGTAAATAAAACAGAGAAGAGCACATCTCTTAACTTCATATCGACATTGTTATCATAGGAGATGAATATACACTCAGTGCCTCAGAATTCCAAAAAACAGGAGTGACCAGACTTTAGGAAATGAAACGCTGTCCAGGGAGCATAGGAAACTGAGAGCCCTGTGCGTGTGCAAGCCTGCTCAGTCGCGTCCGACTCTTTGCAACTCCATGGACTGTAGCCCACCAGCCTCCTTGGTCAATGAGATTTTCCAGGCAAGAATACTGGAGTGGGGTGCTATTTCCTCCTTCACTGTGTCTTCCCAACCCAGGGTTGAACCCCAGTCTCTTGAGTCTCCTGCATCTCCTGCACTGGCAGGCGAATTCTTCACCACTGCACCAGCTGGGAAACGCCGAGAGCACTGGAGTCAGTTTAACTAATGTGATCGTCTAGCTTTTGTAAGGGCCTTTTTAGGGGAAACACTAAACTGCCCCTCAGTGGGAGATTATCACATCCTGATGGATCATGGGCTTATTGGTTAGACCCAGTGCATTAAAAGAAAACCTTGGGGGATAGAAAGAAGCATCTTTATTTCTGTTGTCTCCAGGTTTTCATGTGGGGGGATTCCTGTGATGGATATTCATGACCCCCCTCCTTGCTCCTTATTTACTACTCTCCCTAAAGGATAATCTCCTTGGCTCTAGTTCCACTAAGTTCAGGAAACTGGAAGTATGGTTACTGTAAGTAAAGCAGTTCCTAACTTGATTGTACCTAAAACAGTAAAGTTGAATTGTACACTTAATAATGGCTAAAATGGCAAGTTTTATGCTATGTATATTCTACCACAAAAATTAGTTAGCTAATTTAAAAAAATCTTACTGGGTGAAGCAATAAATGGACTTTCTAGCACATTAATATTATGCGAAGGCTATGGACTCATCAGTGTGTAGCTTTTGTTGCAAACATTGCAGGTTCATCCTGTGTAGTAGTTTCCTCCTCAGAGCTTTCACCCCCCCCAAAAAAAAAAAGCCTTTCAAAAAATATTCTGTGAGGCTATGATTGCATTGTCTTTTTTATAACCAGTTAGTTGAAAAGGAAAAGAGAAGGCAGCACTATCATCTACCTTGTTCTAAAAATTAGTAATCGATACATTGAAATATTTTTCAAAGTTAATTTTTATAGCATTTTTCCAATAAAAGTTTAGATTATTCACACCTAAGTATGAAAGTAATAAATACGCTCTTTGGAAATATTCTCATGTTTTACCCCTCATGCAACTGTTACTTAAAAACACTCTTACAGTTCTCTGACCAGAACTGGGTTTCAGCCATACAACATAGCCAGACATAACTTTGGGTAGAACTTTTCAAAACAAATGCACAAGTTAGGTACCAACTCTGTGATCTAATGCCTGATGCTTTGATGTGGAGCTGATGTTATAATAATAGAAATAAAGTACACAATAAATGTAATACATTTGAATCATTCTGAAACCATCACCTGCCTATGGAAAAACTGTCTTCCATGAAACCAATCCCTGATGCCAAAAAGGTTGGGTACTTCTATTCTAAAGAATTAGTTTGATGTGAACAAGAAGTAATAACTTAGCAAATCAATTATAAATAAAAGTGGAAAATGATATTTAGTTTTGTTTTTTCTATCTTAAGCAAACTTTCCATTAAACAGGGGAGATGTTTGACAATATATGAAATGAGACATACTCCAAAAATTCATTATAACTTTATAATCACTATTTTTATGTTTATATGTATTAATATTCATCTGTGAGGTTATGCATGTGTGTGTGCTTCTCCAAAGTCTAATCCAAAGTTATCTTTAACTCTATCAAATAGCAAAAAAGAGACATGCTGTTTTTACGTGATGCTATTTATCTATCTGAATAAAATGCTGAATTCAGATAAAAGCTGAAGAGATCAGTCTTTTTAAAAATGGGAAGTAATCCTTTCTTCCTCCAAATAAAATTGAACTATAACATTCTTCTTATCTTTCTAGGTGTCCATGTTGCTTAAAGATTGGAAGTTAAATTTAAAAAGTAGGCAGAAGTTTGTATCTAGAAAGTGACATTTTCACTGTAATAGTTATCATTATTGTAATGCTGGTAAAGTCCAATCAATGATAAATGTCAAAATCATAAGTGGATATATTGTGAGCTGTCTGAGGGCTAAGATACATGGAGAGAAATCTACTTTGAAGAGGTTAAAAAAAAAAGGAAAATCATGACGGCTCTTTTCTAGGGAATATACTCTAAAGACAAATAACAAAGGTGTGCATTAAAGAGCCAAATTTAAAGAGTAGAATAGAGTATTTTAATTTGTTTTCTACTTTTTCAACCAGTGTTTCACTAAGATTAATAATGCCATTTAAAATTACAATACGACTGTATATGAGTTGTGACAGTGGGTATACTTGAATTAGAGGAAAGTGAAATAAAATGAAATTGAATGTTAAGCAAAGGTAATCAAAGAGAGTTTACACATGTCAAGAACTTTAAATATAATATCATATTTAATATTCACCTTGCATTCCATTACAGGTATTATTAACCCCAAATTCAAATGAACAGCAACAGCAAAAAATTTAAAGAGGTTAAGTAATTTGCAAAAGGTTTATGACTTACAGTGATAATAGAACACCAAGTGCTTGCTTATTCATTGACTCTCTGCAGCGCCGCCTCCTGGATAAATGAGGTAAAGACTATTGTAGGCATTTTTATTTCCTCTGTGACACTGAGTTCACTTGGAAAAAGTCTCAGAGAAAAAAAGTGTATAATATAAACTCAGAGGTTTTAGAGTACCGGCCAAAGGTCTATGGGTTTGTTGAATTTTTAGTCTTGGCTGAATTGTGGCTGAGTAAGCAGGAGGGCATAAGAGTTCAGTTAAGGTTAAAAAGGACCATATGGCATATCACCAGAGGAGCTTACAGGCTCAAGTCCTCTGAGAACCTGTGCAACTAAGAACTTAGGTTCATAGAGTTAACGGACAGACTTTAAGTAATGTGTTGGGAGAAGTACAGTTAGGTCCCTTTGGGATTGTGAAGTTACAGAAAGCGAAGGCAGTGTTCCAGAACCTGCCATCTGTAGGTCACGTTGACTTTCCTGCTCAGAGGCCCTTGTGAAAGGCATACATTGTGCACACATATTGAGCGTTCTTCTGGAGCAGGGTTTAAAGAAAAGGAGCTACTTTCCTTCTTTCCTGAGTCATTGGAGGGACTGAGCCATTGCAAAATAAGATGCAAGAAATAACTTTAATAGAAGGTCATGCATTTTAACTTTAAAAAATTCCAAAGAAATAGAGGAAAATCAAGCTCATTGCCCAAGATGCAAGTTAAAGTAGACACAGAGAGGCAGGTCCCAGATGCCCCTCTAAGGAAAGATTCGCTTACAGGTCTAGGAAGTCAGGCAGTAGACAGACTCCAGCTGTCAGCTCCTTTAGCACCTTGTCTCCACTTCAGAGAGCTACCTTTCCGAGGGCTATATCCTTCTGAGGAGCCTGAATCCAGTGGGTTTTCAGGTAGGAGGTCTAAAGAATTGGCAATTTCAGCTCAATGTGGACCTTCCTACCAGCAGTCTTCACCCCAGAGCTCTCCCTGTGATTGGATCAGGTTTTTCAGGCCTCTGAATGCAATTTAATTCCTTCCCCTGCCAAATCCTGTGTCTCCCTTTTCACAAGGGTGGATTCTTGTTAAATATTTGGCACCCCAGACTCCATCTCAAATCTGTCTCTGGGAGACCCAGCACATGCTGGCGGCTCTCACTTCCATAGGCTTCCCAAGTGGCGCTAGTGATAAAGAATTGCCTTGCAATGCAGAAGACTTAAGAGACATGGGTTTGATCCCTGGGCCAGGATGATCCTCTGAAGGAGGAAATGGGAACCCACTCCAGTATTCTTGACTGGAGAATTCCATGGACAGAGGAGCCTAACAGGCTACAGTCCATGAGATCGCAAAGGGTTGGACATGACTGAAATAACTTAGCACACACTCACCTTCATAGGAGGTGGATCTGGAGATGGTGGGAGCTGGAGATGGTGAGGCCAAGAAAGAAGCCAGGTGTGAGGCAGAGCTTAGTTATCATCACTGCCTATTGAGTGATGGTGCAGATCCCACATTGATGCAGCAGAAGCCTTGAGGGTTGGGTGTGAACTGGATTTGTTCCCTGTAAGTGTGTGCACTATCAGCACCCAGCACCAAGACTCCCATGCCAGAAGGGAGGAGCATCGGAGCTAGTGAGTCCCGTGTAGGAACTCAACTCATGACTTAGCATAGGTTGTAGGGAGCTGGCCACAGACAGTGGTCCAGACCAGACTCCAATATACCACCTGTGGGGGCACCAGTCATGTGCCTCCACGTCCCCTTGTACCTCATGGACAACTGGTGACCTCTCCCACCCTTTGCTGGCCTTGTCTTGTTGTAGAGCTGCACCGCCAGGCAGACAGAGCACATGTGGGCTGTTGGGGGTCATCAGGACCTGGGCCATGGGGGTCCAGAAGTCACCACTTTTTTAAAATTTATTTTTAATTGGAGGATAATTGCTTTACAATGTTGTATTAGTTTTTGCTGTAAAACAATGTGAATAAGCTGTAAGTATACGCACCCCCCTCCCTCTCGAGCCTCCCTCAAACCCCCATATCTCACCCCTCTAGATGATCACAGAGTATCCGCTGAGCTCCCTGCTGTACAGTGGCTTCCCAGTAGCTATTTTACACCCAGTAGTCTATGTATGTCAATGCTGCTCTCTCAGTCCATCCCACCATCTCCCCTCGCTGTGTCCACAGTCTGTTCTCTAAGTCTGCATCTCTATTCCTGCCCTGCAAACAAGTTCATCAGTACCATTTTTCTTGATTCAATATATACACAATTGAATAGGATACATGGTTCTTCAGAAGCACTTTTATTATTTTATTGAATGATTCATTTAAAATAAATTTTCAGTCACAACAATATGGCAATGGAAAGTGTTGATTAATCCTGCACTTTTATTATTTTATTGAATGATTCATTTAAAATAAATTTTCAGTCACAACAATATGGCAAAGCAAAGTGTTGATTAATCCTAATAGTTACTTTAATGTAGTATGGTTGAGAAGCTTGACAGCAATAGATATCAGCATATGCAACATCTACACTGGAAATATACTAATATAATACTTATCTCTACACAAGAAATATTCTCCTTTGCATTAATATTTTTCCATTTATATTTTTAATAGATGTGAGTCCCATAGTTTTATTTTGTCATAATGAACTCTGAGTTCATGGCTGTAATAGTTCTTCCATAATAAAGTTAGAGTTCCAAGCAGAGGGGGATTCCCTGGTGGCTCAGATGATAAAAGAATCTGCCTGCAATGCAGGTGACCCGGGTTCGATCCCTGAGTCAAGAAGATCTGTGGGGGAAGGAAATGGCAACCCAATTCAGTATTCTTGACTGGAGAATCCCATGGACAGAGGAGCCTGGGAGTCTACAGTCCATGGGATTTCAAAAGTGTCGGACATGACTAAGCAACTAACACTTTCACTTTCAGAGAGGAGATATTTTTCCGCGGTAGTAAATAAAATATTTTTTAAATAATGAAAAACTTGCCTGAATTTTTTTCTTCAAGAAGATATAGAACATTTATTTATATTTTAGTTTAGTAGGCCACCTAGTAGCTATTATCTCCATAAACAGATGAGAAACTTGAAGGCTTAACTCAAAGAATGCCTGAAATAACTTACAGAAAGTTTATTCTTATAAAGTGAGTGGAATATTTAGAGTAACTTTGTTGAAAATAATGACATTAAATTTGCACTTAAATGCATGACCTCTATTCTTCAGAGGTTCTTTCTCATTTTCAACCCTCTCTGCCCTTTATCTCTGAATGGCAAATGTCCTTATAATGTCCCATTTGTCAGCATCAACTCTCCTGAACTTCCTTTGATCTCTGTAGCACTGACATTAGCTCAATTATATTAGCTAGGGTTAGATTAAAATTTTCTTCATCCAACCCACACAGATTGGTTTCCAGAAATGATTAAGTCATTTTCAAGTATTGTGTACATCTTTGATTTCCTCTAAATTGCATATTTAAGACAATGTGTGTGTGTGTGTGTGTGTGTGTGTGTGTGTATCTGTGTGTGTTCTGTGTGCTCAGTCATGTCCAACTCTTTTCAACCCCATGGACTGGAGCTCCTGATTGGAGCCCACCAGGCTTTTCTGTACATAGAATTTTCCAGGCAAGCATACTGGAGTGTGTTGCCATTTCCTACTGCAAAGAATCTTCCTGACCCAGGGATTGAACCCAGGTCTCTTGTGTCTCCTGCATTGGCATGTGAAATCTTCACCACTGCGCCACCTGGGAAGCCCAAGACATTTTATAAAGAAATTAAAATACATAACTTCAAAAAACATTGTAAATGAAATCTACTCTTTACACAGTTTAATTTGGGAAAAAAAGATTTAAAAATACATTTTCAAAGTAAGAGATTTGATCACTTGCGTGTACAACTGAACATCCTTAAAAGATGGAGTAGTTTACCAAGAAGAACATAAGATTGATTATGAAACTTTTTGGATTCTGTTCATAGCTCTGCTGTTGCTTGACTTTGGCAAGATCTAAAATATAGTCAACTTTTCACTTGCTTCATGCATATGAGCTAAATTAAATGGCTCCCCTCCCACCCATATGGTGGACTTTCTGCACAGATGCAGTTAGTATTACATGCTGTGCAGAATCCCAGCTGTAAACTGAAAATGGTGCTTTCATTTATTTTCTATTGTTTTTAGCTTTTTTTTTTCTTTTGAAAATAAGCTTAAGAAGCAAATGAAAAACAGAAAACAGAACCAGTGTATTGGCTAGTTCCACCATGAAGTGATGAAAGATAGAAAGGACTGAAAACCAAAATGAAAAATAGTGATACATCTAAATGAAAAGAATGATTAAAATGGTGAAACTCATAATAAGCTTCTTAAAATGCATATTCTTCAAAAGAAATGTCCTCCAAAAGAAGTATTCAGAAGTCCCAAATGTTCTCCAAAGTTCTATCGAAGATGATGTGTTCTAAGGGAAAATCCTGTGCTCTGGTTCCTTTCAGAGGGTATAAAAATCTGAGAGCAAGGTAGGGAATACGTGTAGTACCTCAGTCAAATACATATCATTTAGTATTTGATTAAAGCAATGAGTAATTTTCAGCTTTACTATTAATATCTGAAAAAGGTAGGTTTAATATAAAAATAACTCTTTATTGTAATTTAAGTCTTTGGGTGTTTTTATGAGGCATTTCTGTTCAGAATTTTCTTTGATTCCAGATTTCTATATGTTCCTTAGTAGAAAATTTTACAGAATCCTTAGGCTAAAAGTCAGTCTAAAAATCTAGAAGGATCCAGCATGAGTGCGTACAAAACAAGCCGAGACAGTGAGATGTGCCTGAAAAGAGATGTGAATTTTGGAAAATGATGCACAAAAAAACTGCATTATTCAGGATCATTTTTTAGATAGTCTTTTCTCTAGCTAGAATATCAGTTCTATCACTACCATAGTCGATATCTAGCTTTTCATTAACTCTATCATTTCTATCTCTTCTTTTAGTTGAAGTCAAGTGGTCCTCCTTATGTAGTGGCAAAGTGTTTGGTCTGTAGTCCTTCATCTTCCTCAAGATATCTCAACAACATATAATAATGAAACTTTGATGAAGTTAATATATTTAATTTGAAAACAATTTTTTCAAAGTTCATATTTCTCCCAAGTCCAGCCTTCTATACCAAAATAGCCTATAATAAGGAGTAGGCAAAATTAACAAAAAAAAAAGTATTAATTTTTTGTATGTTCTCTTGACTCGCCTATGTAATTCACTGTACCTAAAATAAGTATTGGGTATCATGTGACATATATTGCCAATTCTTTCCTAGAAAAATCTTAGCTATATTGAAATTGTCTACATTTCAGAGTGCAGAATTTTACATATCTTGGCAAATATTCAGTATCTGTATATCAAATAATAGACAAGCACTAAAAATGCATAATGGTTTCCCAGGTGGTTCCATGGTAAAGAATCCACTTGCCAGTGCTGGAGACTGCCAGTGCAGATTTGATCCCTGGGTCAGGAAGATCCCCTGAAATAGAAAATGACAACCCCCTCCAGCATCCTTGCCTGGGAAGTCCCACGGACGGAGAGCCTGGTTGCAAAAAGAGTCAGACATGTCTTAGCAACTAAACAAACAAAATGTATGCAAATTACCTATTTAAAAAATTGTTCAAAAAATTCTAAGTTAGACCACAGTCACAAGTAGAGACATAAAACAAAAAAGAAAAGAAAACTAAGTTAAAGGAATGCTGTACATCACTGAATTGTCCTAATCATATATAAAGTAATGTCAGATGGTGTTAACATTAGTGTCCTGGTTACCTACTGCTGCACACGCAACTACCTCAAAAGTTAGTGGCTTACAACAACCATTACTTACTTTGATCACAGATCCACAATTTCGACAGGGCTGGGGTGGGAGGACTCCTCTTTGTTCCACAGAATGTCACCGATATGGCTAAACTATGGCTGGAGAATCTATTTCCAGGATAATTTGGTCAGATGGATGACAGCTGAGCTAGGGTTGCCAGTCATGAATCTTGTCTTCTTTCCTTATGAGCATCTCCTTGAAACTATATGGGGCTCTTCCTAGAATATGGCTGGGTTTTGACAAAGATTATTCCAAAAGATAGGAAGTGAGAACAGCCACTTTTCTAAGACTTGAGCCTAGAACCTGTCACAGCATTATTTCTGACGTTTACTATCTGTCGAAGAAATCTCCCATAGTATCAAAACCACATCTGGGTGAGAAAATATCAGAGAATTTGTAGTCTGCTTTGATTTTTCACAAATATTAACAAAGCTGTATGAGGCAGGTTATAAGGAAAACCAATGAACCAGATTTGAAAGGTCCACTGATTTTAGTTCTTTATGTCTCAAACTATGTTTCAAGTTAGTGCACTCCTGTTTAATATGAGCTTATTTTTCAAGTGTCTGCAAATTACAGAAGTATCTTTGTGGATAATTGGCTTTGGATAAGTAACTTTGAACACCTTAAAGACACAATTTATATATAAGATAGATGCAGTTAATTTTTTCTAAATTTATCTTACTATTTTATTAATAAAAATCAAGTAAAATAGTTAACATTTCTATGATTTATCTATTAAATTATAGCTAATTTGCTTAGCATTTTAATAAATATCAGTTTATAACATAATATTCACATAGTTATAAATAATATAATTATTACTTACTAACACTAGAACTTATAACTGTTATAATTATCATTAATTTTAATTACCTTAAGTGATTCTAGACTGTCACATACTTAATATGTACCATTTTCTTTAATAAAATCAAAAGAAAATCCAATTTAAAATAAATTACTTTTTAGCTTTCACTCAAGACTCAGAGCGAATCATACCATTGCTTATAAAATTTAAGGTGTATGTTTCATTAATGTGTTTATACAATTAAATGTAATAACTTTTCAAACTGATTTCTAACTTTTAAAAATATTGTGGTGGGTAGTGGCTTGATTATACATTATATAGTGGTTTGATACATTATATCAAATGTGCCAGAAGGAAACTTTCTACTTAAATATAAAAGAAAAGATTTGGAAGCAACCTAGATGTCCATCATCAGATGAATGGATAAGAAAGCTGTGGTACATATACACAATGGAGTATTACTCAGCCATTAAAAAGAATGCATTTGAGACAGTTCTAATGAGGTGGATGAAACTGGAGCCTATTATACAGAGTGAAGTAAGCCAGAAAGAAAAACACCAATACAGTATACTAATGCATATATATAGAACTTAGAAAGAGGGTAACAATAACCCTGTATACAAGACAGCAAAAGAGACACTGATGCAATCTCAAAAATGACAGAATGGTCTCTGTTCATTTCCAAGGCAAACCATTCAATATCACGGTATTCTAAGCCTATGCCCCAGCCAGTAATGCTGAAGAAGCTGAAGTTGAATGGTTCTATGAAGACCTACAAGACCTTTTAGAACTAACACCCATGTACTGCATTTTTGACTCTTTTGTTGACCATGATGGCTACTCCATTTCTTCTAAGGGATTCCTGCCCACAGTAGTAGATATAATGGTAGTCTGAGTTAAATTCATCCATTCCAGTCCATTTAAGTTTGCTGATTTCTAGAATGTCGACATTCACTCTTACCATCTCCTCTTTGAGTACTTCCAACTTGCCTTCATTCACGGACCTAACATTCCAAAATAGATGTCCTTTTCATTATAGGGGACTGGAATGCAAAAGTAAGAAGTCAAGAAACACCTGGAGTAACAGGCAAATTTGGCCTTGGAGTATGGAATGAAGCAGGGCAAAGGCTAATAGAGTTTTGCCAAGAGAATGCCCTGGTCATAGCAAGCACCCTCTTCCAAGAACACCAGAGAAGACTCTACACATGGACATCACCAGATGGTCAACACCAAAATCAGATTGATTATATTCTTTGCACTCAAAGATGGAGAAGCTCTATACAGTCAGCAAAAACAAGACCGGGAGCTGACTGTGACTCAGATCATGAACACCCTATTGCCAAATTCAGACTTAAATTGAAGAAAGTATGGAAAACCACTAGACCATTCACGTATGAACTAAATCAAATCCCTTATTTCTATGCAGTGGAAGTGAGAAATAGATTTAAAGGACTAGATCTGATAGACAGAGTGCCTGATGAACTATGGACGGAGGTTCATGACATTGTACAGGAGACAGGGATCAAGACAATCCCCAAGAAAAACAAATGCAAAAAAAGCAAAATAGCTGTCTGAGGAGGCCTTACAAATAGCTATGAAAAGAAGAGAAGCAAAAAGCAAAGGAGAAAAGGAAAGATATAATCATCTGAATGCAGAGCTCCAAAGAACAGCAAGAAGAGATAAAAAAGCCTTCCTCAGCGATCAATGCACAGAAATAAAGGAAAACAATAAAATGGGAAAGACTAGAGATCTCTTCAAGAAAATTAGAGATACCAAAGGAACATTTCATGCAAAGATGAGCTAGATAAAGGACAGAAATGGTACAGAATTAACAGAAGCAGAAGATATTACGAAGAGTTGCAAAGAATACACAGAAGAACTGTACAAAAAAGAGCTTCACGAACAAGATAATCACAATGGTGTGATCACTCACCTAGAGCCAGCCATCCTGCAATGTGAAGTCAAGTGGGCCTTAGAAAGCATCACTATGGACAAAGCTAGTGGAGGTAATGGAATTCCAGTTGAGCTATTTCAAATCCTGAAAGATGATGCTGTGAAAGTGTTGCACTCAATATGCCAGCAAATTTGGAAAACTCAGCAGTTGCCACAGGACTGGAAAAGGTCCGTTTTCATTCCAATCCCAAAGAAAGGCAATGCCAAAGAATGCTCAAACTACCGCACAATTGTACTCATGTCGCACGCTAGTAAAATAATGCTCAAAATTCTCCAAACCAGGCTTGAGCAATATGTGAAACATGAATTTCCAGATGTTCAAGCTAGTTTTAGAAAAAGCAGAGAAACCAGAGATCAAATTGCCAACATCCATTGGATCATCGAAAAAGCAAGAAAGTTCCAGAAAAACATCTATTTCTGCTTTATTGACTATGCCAAAGCCTTTGACTGTGTGGATCACAATCAACTGGAAAATTCTTCAAGAGATGGGAATTCCAGACCACCTGACTTGCCTCTTAAGAAACCTATATGCAGGTCAGGAAGCAACAATTAGAACTGGACATGGAACAACAGACTGGTTCCAAATAGGAAAAGGAGTTTATCAAGGCTGTATATTGTCACCCTGTTTATTTAACTTATACATAGAGTACATCATGAGAAATGCTGGACTGGAAGAAGCACAAGCTGGAATCAAGATTGCCAGGAGAAATATCAATAACCTCAGATATGC
>NW_011494959.1:2782732-2797193 GCF_000754665.1 Bison bison bison | reverse complement strand
CAGATGACACCACCGTTATGGCAGAAAGTGAAGAGGAACTAAAAAGCCTGTTGATGAAAGTGAAAGAGGAGAGTGAAAAAGTTGGCCTAAAGCTCAACATTCAGAAAACTAAGATCATGGCATCTGGTTCCATCACTTCATGGCAAATAGATGGGTAAACAGTGGAAACGGTGTCAGACTTTATTTTTCTGGGCTCCAAAATCACTGCAGATGGTGGTTGCAGCAATGGAATTAAAAGATGCTTACTCCTTGGAAGGAAAGTTATGACCAACCTAGATAGCATATTCAAAAGCAGAGACATTATTTTGCCAATAAAGGTCCGTCTAGTCAAGGCTATGGTTTTTCCTGTGGTCATGTATGGATGTGAGAGTTGGACTGTGAAGAAAGCTGAGTGCAGAAGAGTTGATGCTTTTGAACTGTGGTGTTGGAGAAGACTCTTGCAAGTCCCTTGGACTGCAAGGAGATCCAACCAGTTCATTCTAAAGGAGATCAGTCCTGGGTGTTCATCGGAAGGATTGATGCTGAGGCTGAAACTCCAATACTTTGGCCACCTCATGCAAAGAGTTAACTCATTTGAAAAGACCCTGATGTTGGGAGGGATTGGGGATGGGAGGAGAAGGGGACGACAGAGGATGAGATGTCTGGATGGCATCACTGACTCGATGTACATGAGTTTGAGTAAACTCTGGGAGTTGGTGATGGACAGGGAGGCCTGGTGTGCTGCGATTCATGGGGTCACAGAGTCGGACACGACTGAGCAACTGAACTGAACTGATTCAAAGAGATAAAAGAAGAAGTAGAGTTCATAATGGGCCTAGAACATTTATACTATACAGAAATCGCAGAAACAAATATTTGCATTTAAATTAGCGATAGAATGTTAGTTTCTTATTAATTAATAAGCTAATTACTTATTAGTTAATCAGTTGGCCAATATATCTTAGGAAAACACCCAAACACATCACAGTGAGTTTAAAGATGATGACAGAGAGAAAATGAGGAAGAAAAAGATGATGATTGAGCCAAGCAGATGGAATGATAACATGGATATGTATCTAAAGGAACACAAGAGGGTGAAGAAAAGTGACAGGGAAGAAAATCTGTATTCAAATAGAAAGTGATTCCATTTTTATCTATACATATAGAAACTTTTATCAAGGAATACAGAAAACATGTTCTCATAGTGAAATATTACAGTGAGCTCTGAGTTGAAAAGTAAAACAATCTTCACTTTCAGAACACTAATAGTAAAGGCATACTTTTTACACACACACACGTATGTATGTATGTATATATGTGTGTGTGTATCATGGTAATAACTGAATGATTTTAAGATAAATGATGACATCTAAGAATTGTTTATAACTTTACAACTTCAACAATTAACAATTTGACCTTACAAAATCACATAATCTTTTCAGCCTTAATTTACTCATTTGAAAAGTGGGAATAACACTATTGATTCTAACTTTAATAGTGGGTTATACACAATAAAAAAGAAGCTAAACTATTTTGAAGTTACTAAAGAAACTGTAGAGGAAATTGTAAATATGAGCTACTTCTTCGTAACATTAATGATTTGAAAACTTAAAATGTCATTCTTTATCTCTCATACATTTAATCATTGTTTCAAATATTAGAGTGTTCATCAATATGAAAAAAATAAAATAAGAAAAGTATTGGAAATTATTGGAAAGAAACTTATAATAGTGAATGAATGACAGTTTTTTTTTTTAATTTTCATTTCCATTAAAGCATTCTAACTGTATTTAAATGATGCTATTATGTCGATTAAAATGCTGTAATAGAGTACAAGTTCAAGTTCAAAAACTGCTTTCAAGTATAAGAATTACCAATGATGAAGATGGGTGGTTTCAGGTTGTTCTGACCTTCTTAGAATTAGATCTAAACAAAGAAGTCTTTCAGCTTTGGAGACATCATATAAAATTGTCACTGTTCAGGACTGACCTGAGTTATATGGAGGTGAATATGGGGGATATTACCTGTATTAATATACTGAGCTTGTGCTAATAGTTTTGAGAAAGAATAATGATTTTGAAAATTCAGACTAAGCATAAATCTTCCTGCTTGTTAAGCTTTATATAAGTCACCTTAAATCTTCAGGACCTAGAAGTTATCAGTAAATCAATAAATGAAATAATTGCAAACTCAAAATTTTGGAATGGAAATGGGAAAGAAAAAACTCTTTTTGCTTTTTCTATAATGCATATCACAGAATGAATCTGCAAATAGTTTACATAATATAGCATATAATATTTAAAGAAAGTGTTTTCAGGCAGAAAAAAAAATCAGTATATAAAATTCAATGATTCTTCAAAGGACAGTTCCTTTTAAACCCAAATTATTCTATTCAAGCACAGAATGAGTCTTACTAAAGAAAGCAGCTATATGAGTAGTTTTTTTTTTTTTTATTCCCCAAAGAGGTTAAAATAAATTTGGCCCACCTTAGTCAAGGTTACAACTTCCTTGAGGCTTTATCTTCTAACAGAATCATTTACCTCTCTGTTAGCAACTTTTGTCTGGGGCTTTTCTGCTTCCTTAAAGTCCCCTGTCCTGTCTGTAAGTTAAAAAATGATCTTATACCCAATTATTTGTGCTTTTGAAAACAGTATAAACTCAACTATAATTGGGTCACAATTAGATACAAAACTAATAAAGCTTTTAAGATTTTTGGTTTATAGGTGGCTCTCTAAATAGTGAGCCTTTACAACGCTGACTTACATTGGAAAGCACTGCAAATGGGTTATTGGAGAAGAGAGAGGCAATTCCCCGGGCCGGTATCTCAAAGAAAGAACAGAGATTTCTCATTAACCAGACATCTTATCCAGCAGCAGGGCTTACTTGACTATACTTTCAATGTAAACAGCACAAAACATTCAATATTTCTGTGTTCTCCAAGATTGTATTCAATCATGGTCAGTATTGAATAGCTAATTCCATACTGTATTGCTAATTTGCTATGTATTGTTATACCCAAATGAGTTGATGAGATAAACCTGAATTTATTTCCTGCCATGGTAACAGAGAATACTACCTCAGCAGAGGGAAGAGATGTTGATTGAGATTTTAAAGTTTAGCTTCAGGTGGATCATTGAATGTGAAGGCTTGGTTAGGATCAGGTAAGAATTATAACAAAATTGTTTATGATTGTGGACATAGAAAAGAAAGAATTTTGAGGCAAGCAGTACAAAAGGTCTTGTCATGTATCTTTCAGTAAGTTCTTGGACTGAAAAATAAAACACTTGGTAATTGCTATCTTCTAGGCAAGAGTTGTCTGTAATATTAACATGAAGTTGATGAAGTCAGCAGAGGAGGAAAGGCGTGCTAATGTAGACAGTAAGCTGTGCGATGGAGTCCCAGTTCTCAGCAGGAAATCCCCACAAAACAATATCAAAACTGATGAAGCAAGACAAGAAAGCAGACACCAGAACAGAGAAATAGCAGGCTCGATGAAGAGCAACATTTAACACAAAGAAAAACAAAATGATAAGATTGGATCTTAAAGGAACTATGGCTTTAAACACACACAAACAATTTTTTTTTAATTAATAGACTAAATAGCAAGATGGATATTGCTGAAAAGTAAACTAATAGGCACATGAAGATTGCTCCCAACGGAATAAGGAATTGTGAAGGATGAAAAAAGATGTAAGGAATTTGGTAAAATAATGTTAATTTCTAACATCCAAATTGCTTGAATGCCAGAAACAGAATACTATGGAATCAGTGATTCAAAAATCAGTTTCTAATACTCAGTATGGTGAATATAGACATCAATATTGTATTTTAATCATCAAATTGGATACGACTGAATCTTAATTATCCTCAAAAAAGAAATGATGATTATGTGATGCTATAGAAATGCTAAGTATTGGTACAATGGCCATCGTATTATGACATATAAATGTGTCAAATCAACCCATTGTACACCTTAAATGCATACAATGTTATATGTAAAAAATATTTCAGTTAAAGGTACAAATATTAATAGAATAAAAAGTCAGTTTCACCTGAGAAAGTTTAAAAATAAAATTAATTATGCGTTTCTATCCTAACCAAATATTTTGTTTTTAATCTCAAGCAAAAAACATTTAAAGGCTTACCTGGTGGCTTAGTGGTAAAAAATCCACCTGCCAATGCAGGAGACACAGATTCGATCCCTGGGTCGGGAAGATCCCTGGAGGAGAAACTGGCAACCCACTCCAGTATTCTTGCCTAGGAAATCCCATGGACAGAGGAGCCTGGTGGGCTATAGTCCATGGGGTTGCAAAAGAGTCAGACATGACTGAGCGACTACTAAACAACAACAACAACAAACATTTATGCTTCACAGAACGATGTTCTGCTATTCATAAAAGCAGAAAACTATTTCAACTGCTGAGAAGCCCCTGAAATCATAGTCTCTGAGAGTTCTAGAAAATGTCTCTCATGCAGTGAGCAATATCTTATATCAGAGATTATCCAATCTAGGATGCAAGTCTCTTCTTCAACATTTCCTTAAGTCCAAGAGTGCTGAGAAGCTCTTCATGTCTGAGCGCCCAGAAAATCTGATGAGGGGAAAGTCTATATATCCCATAGAGTGAAAGAGTGCTCCCATTGTCTGGAATTCCCTCTCCTATGAGTGCACAAAGTAGGTTGATGGCACGTCACTTGTCCCCACACTTTACTTAACTTTTTAAACAGAATCCTTATCCAGTTAGATTATTTTCTGAGTAGTTGAGTTATCTCAGTTAATTTTGATAATATTTTCCTAACAACATCCATGTTGCCTGTTATCACAAGATACATTGTTCCGCGCCTTTTATTTCTTTTTATATATTGTTTAGTTGCTAAGTTATGTCCAACACTTTTGTAACCACACGAACTGTAGCTTTCCAGTCTCCTCTGTCCATGAGATTCCCCAAAAAATAATACTGGAGTGGGTTGCCATTTCCATATCCAGGGTATCTTCCTGATCCAGTAATCAAACCCACATCTCCTGCATTGCTGGTGGATTCTTTCTGTTGCAGGGAAATTTACTTCTACATCAGGATGTAAAATTCCTTGAGAAAGGTGCTATTGAAACAGTTTCATTTTACTAAGGAAGGTATGCATGTTTCTCCAAAGTGGTTATTCAGAAACATAAGTACCACCTGTCAATTGCTCATCACTGATGACACAAGATAGTTAGAATGCTTAGACTGCTATTTTGGGGCAGGAACCACTATTCTATCTTTGAGCAGGTAAGCAGCCTTATCGTCTCTTTAGGTTCATAAAGACTGTTAGCTATATTCAGAGGAAAAACAAGAGTCCTGCCTGACTCTGGTACCCACCATTTCAGTCAGGCTTAGATAACATCTACTAATTTTGATCTGAATAAAATCATCTCATTTTATTCATTTCCATTTTTAGCACTGACATAATACCTACCTTGCCTGGCAAATCCCATGGACGGAGGAGCCTGGTAGGCTGCAGTCCATGCAGTCGCGAAGAGTCGGACACGACTGAGCGACTTCCCTTTCACTTTTCACTTTCACGCATTGGAGAAGGAAATTGCAACCCACTCCAGTGTTCTTGCCTGGAGAATCCCAGGGATAGGGGATCCTGGTGGGCTGCTGTCTATGGGGTTGCACAGAGTCAGACAGGACTGAAGTGACTTAGCAGCAGCAGCAGCAATACCCACCTTCATACATTTTATCATGGAGGTTACATGCTAATGGGACAGAATGTGATATATTCCTTTTTTTTTTTTTCTTTCATCATTGCTAAATAAAAACAAATCTGGATTTACTAAGGAGAAATTGTATTTGAAAGGAATATTGTAAGGGTGAAAAGGACTATTGTGATGGGAGAACAATCTGATCATAAGGCTTTTGAGTATCTCAAGGGTTAGGACAAGTTTTCTTTTATAGAGAGAAATGGACAAGGTTAAAAGGAACTGCATGAGGGGGAATGAGATGAAAGGGTGGCATGATCAGAAAGGAGATCAGAGAATGTTTCACTCTGAGGCCAACCTATTCTCAGGAAGGGCTGTTAAAGAAAAGTTGTATGCTGCCCAAAATCAGGGACCTGGAGAAGGAGAGAAGCTTAGCCAAAGTTTGTTTTGCTTTGTTTTTAACAAGAATTTGTTCTGACTGGTCAGTGGGGACTAGCAGTTCGGCTTCTAATTAATGAAGCAAAGAATGAGAATCAGGAAGATGTGGGTCTGGGTTTGTTACAGGAGTACAACAGGAACATCCATGATTCTTATCTAAATCATGTGGAGAAGAGAGGTTCATCACAGTAGACCTTTTCCTTGGAACACAAAAGGTTAGAGGATTTCTTAACTTTTGCTATTTTTCAGAATTACAGGGCTCAGGTAAAATTCAGTACTGTCATCATAAAGAACATTTTAGATATGCATCAGAGATGCTCAAAATATGTCTTGAAATTTCAAAGCACAGTTCTATAAAAACACTTACAGTCATCCTGTGAGGTTAGAAGTGAAATATTTAGAGGTTCTTCTTTGAATAAAAGCCTGAATCGAGCGGCTGCATTTATTGTTTGTTCTGAGGGGCACATGTATACACACCACAAAATAAAAATGGTGTCTGTTAGTACTTAAACACCTGAAAGCTATAATACTTCTATCTCAAAAATGGTAATATTTTTATGTTTTTATGGATTACATATGATATGAGTTTTGCCAACACAGGAAAATCTAGAACAGATAGCCTGGGCTACTACTTTCTCACTCAAAATCTAGACTAGGTAGCCTGGGCTTCTATTTTCTCACTCAAAATGTAGCACATGAGTAGATGATTACTCAAAAGTTACATATAGTATATAACTCTTAGTTATAAAATATGGAATATTATGTAGAATATAGAGTGCCGTTCTACAATAGGTTTTCCAAAATTTGAAACTCTAGATTTTGAGTGTGGCCAGTCTTTCAATGCTGATTCTGCTGTTTGCTGCAGAATCAATAGTTTTGCTGTTAGTTTTGTCACCTTAGTAAGTTGTTAAGTCCTTTGTGCCTTATTTTCTACGTCTTTAAATTGCTTACTCCAATGCCCACTAACTTAAGTGAGCTTGGGAACATAAAATTGATTTATTGCATGTGGATTAAAGTGCCAGTAAAACAAAACAGCAAAAATACAAGGGATGAATTTCAGAATTGATAAATTCCCTTATGAATGAATTCTGATAATAAGGATAGTCAATACTTGATGCCTAAATAAGAACTGACAGAGCAAAGATGCTACAATTCTGAATCTACTCGCCCAATAAACTCTCCCCTTGGTCTGCCCATGGGCCACATAAACTGTTCCTCACTGCTCGATTCTTTTTTTTTCCTAGAATAAAATCCAAAGACATTCCATCCTTATATTTTTTAAACTTTATGAAATATTTGTTCTATTAGCACTAAAAATATGACAGATACATGCAGTTTTAAAAGCTAATCATTTTCTTGTCACACCCCTAGAGTTTCTTCAACTAGCATAATAATAACTGGGCCATTATTCCTCTGAGAACTGAAAATGAATGTTCATAAATAATTGAGTTTCTAAAAGCCATAATAACAAGGACTTTGAATGGCACATTTACTTACCAAATTCGCTCTTTTTTCTGCCATGTAATTTTAATATACCTTTATAGGTACTGTGCATGATTTCTTTCTATAGCATTATCTCTGGAGAACAGTGATTTTTTTTTTTTTTTTTCTGTAACTGAGTCTGAAAGAAAAAATCTAGAGGAATCTTTGAGATTAATACTTGTGTAAGAGGTGCTATGATTCAATGCTGAGGAAGTTTTAGACTTTATGAGTATCTTTGATAATATTATTACACTATTTAACAAGAATGTCGGGGGGCAATGGGATGGACCTATAGTCATTTAAGAGTAATTGACAAGAAGGTTTGGGTGGCTCTCTTCTTCCTTGCATGTATGTTTCTGTCAGGGAGATTTCACTACTAGCGTATTGTTGTTTGGTTGCTAAGTCATGTCCTCCTCTCCCACGACCCCATGGACTGTAGTGCACAGACTCCTCTGTCCATGGGATTTCCCACACAAGAATACTGGAGTGGTGTGTCATTTCCTTGCCCAGTTGATCTTCCTGACCCAGTGATCAAACTTGCGTCTCTTGCACTGGCAGGTGGTTTCTTTACCAGCTGAGCAACCTGGGGAGCCCAACTAGAATATGTTGCTCGTTGTTCAGTTGCTCTTTGTTGTTCATTGTTCAGTCATTCTTTGTCACCCCATGGACTGTAATCTGCCAGGTTCATCTGTTCTCCACTATCTCCTGGAGGTTGCTAAAATCCATGTCCAGTGACTTGGTGATGCTATCTAACCATCTCATCCTCTGCTACCCCCTTCCTCTTTTGCCTTAATCTTTCCTAGCATCAGGGTCTTTTTTGCATCAGATGGCCAAAGTAATGGAGCTACAGCAGCAGTCCTTTCAATGAATATTCAAGGTTGATTTCCTTTAGGATTTGATCTCCTTGCAGTCCAAGGGACTCTCAAGAGTTTTCTCCAGCACCACAACTCAAAAGCATCAATTCTTCGGCACTCAACCTTCTTTCAACTAGAGTATAGTACATCTTTTTGGCAGCAAAGATATGAGTCTGTTAAAAAGTAAATTGGGCAATAACACCAGGAGAAAATGGGACTATTCAAGAGCTGTCTGCAATTATCTTAGGGCTCTAAGGAGAGCAAAGTGAAGCAGCTGCTGCTAAGGAAAGGATCAGCAGTTGTTGCCTACATGCAGTGAAAAATCAACATAACCATGTTGGCAAACATTTTAATACAGTACCCACTCTGTAACCTCAGCTCACCGTGTATTTAACCCCTGAAAGAAACCATAGAGTCCAACAGACCGAAATCTCTGTCAACACTGTATGTGACAAAGCAACAAGCTTGTGATCTAGAGCCCTTGATATCTGTTATTTTGGCGATTGTGTTATTTTCTACCTGCTCTCCCAATGAGGAGGTGAGGGCATTTTAAAAAATAGAAAAAAGGTAAAAGAAAATGCACGAGAATTAGTTTCTCCACATCACTTTTCTCTACCATGTGCCCGTGTAAAATGAATTAAAGAGCAGTCTCAGAGAGGCGCAGAGTTGAGCATAGAACTGCTACGGAGCACGGAATCATGAGCAGAGTGGGAGCTGGCCTGCAGGGGGAGCTCTCACGCTCTACCAAGCTTTGCTCCAAATGGGAAGCAATTTAGGCCTCAATCTCTGACAGGAAGGTGTCTCTACAATTAAGCGGAGAGAAAGAAACTTCTTCCCACCCCATGACAGCCCAGACAGAGACTAGCAGCCAGTCAGTGAACGGTCTCCATATTTTGAACTCCCAGCTTCCTCCATCAAACTCTGTTTATCACAGCCCCTCTCAACTCCCGGTGCTGTGCTTAGTCTCTCAGTCGTGTCCGACTTTGCGGCCCTGTGGACTGTTGCCCGCCAGGACCCTCTGTCCATAGGGATTTTCCAGGCAAGAATACTGGAGTGGGTTGTCATGCCCTCCTTCAGGGGGTTCTTCCCAACCCAGGGATGGAACCCAGGTCTCCTGCATTACAGGCACATTCTTTACCATTTGAGCCCCCAGGGAAGCCCAAGAATACCAGAGTTGGTGTCCTATCCCTTCTCCAGGGGATCTTCCTGACCTAGGAATCCAACCAGAATCTCCTGCATTGCAAGCAGATTCTGTTACCAGCTGAGCTACCAGGGAAGCTCCTCAACTCCCTGCTTTACCCTTTAAAAACAAACATCCCCCCAACCTCTTGTTCTAAGGATTTGCCTTTGGTGTGCCATATCTGCATCTCCCTCTGGCTATTTCTGAGTAAACTTGTTTTTGCTGGCAAAACAACTAGCTATTATATTATTAAAGTTAACACCTCTATAGACAACAGACAGCTACCCTTCAGTCTCCACTTATAAAGTGCCCATAGGAGGTTTGTTTATAATATGCTTTGTGGGTTGGAATAATCAAAGGATGAAAGCCAAACCCCTAGAGGTTAAGCCTAAGTATGTTTATTGGATTCATAGCATCATTGTTTTCACTCATAAAGTCAATGTCAAGTGCTTAAAACTTGCACATACACAAACATAAAATGGATATTTTTCCTCTTGAATGATGGTATTTTTATGTCCTCAACAATGATGTTTCAGCTTATCATCATTTTCAGATTAGTATACCAAGATTCAAAGAGGGTAAGTGAATTTCTAGAATTGTAACAGTTAAAAATGCCTACCTCAAAGTGTTGCAGTGTGAATTAATTAAACATGGCTGACTTAGGAAGACTTTATAATGGTGCTTGTCACATGGAAACTACTTAAGAGTGTTTGCTCTTATTATGACCCCTGTTTTCAGGAGATAGAATTGTTCATCTTGAATTACAAAGTTTGAAATGCCAGCTATGACTAAACTTTAACTGCCCTTTTAGAAAAAAAAAAAAAAAAAATACTCCAGGATTCATTTGCATCTAGGTACTATGCACTTCCTGGAGTGATGCTGGCCATGGAAGCAATGCTGCCAGAAGATAAGGCAGGATCACATAGGTCAAGGATGCCTAACCCCCAGAAACCTCAAAGGAACTTGATTTAGATTTGACCTGTGCTTGACAGCATAATTGGCATGAAACAGGCAAAGTCAAATCAATGGGCAGCCCAGGCGATGGAATGGGGATCCTGGGCATGTGAGAACGGCCCCACAGAACACCCTGACTCAGCTCTGTCATTCCTGACATCTGGACATAAGCTGGCTTCAGGACTTGAGTCCAAGTTTACAAATGTCTTAAGTGAAAAGTGATGGAGGAGATGCAACTGAAAACATGCTACATGTTTATTCTTATAATAACTTGGCATTGTCTTTTGATGTTTATAAAACATTTTTTGGAAAACATTATCTCAGTAATTTCCTATAACAAAGGGCAAATATATTTATTAAACAATCTTAATGTAAAAAAAATAGTATTAAGAGGCAGGTACAAATTCATGTACCTCCCCTTGCAAAGTCATTTCCAATCCCACTCGTCTTGAAAAAATAGAGTTGCAATGCTAAACCACAAAATTCTCAGGCTGGAGATCAGGCATACTGTCTTAGACAGTATGATTATAAAGATATGTGTTAATATTGTGGGATTCAGGGATTGAAAATACCACTTCCATCAGATGTGTTGGGTTGAGTGAGTGAGGAGTTGAAGGGTGCTTGCTCTGCTAAAAGCAGTCAACTGCTCCCAAGTCCGAATGTTGGCTGATGCCTTAATGGTTATTTCAAGAGCTCCTGAAATTCTTCAAAAGCTAGAAATTCCAATTTCAACGTGAATTCTCCATTTTTAATGGTAGACAGCTAGTTCAATTTTATAAAAAACATTATTCCAAGCATAATAATCCACTAGTGGGATTCTGCTATGTCCAAACCCTTTACCCCCAAGCAGTGGGAACTTTAAATCAGAAAATAGTCAGAAAGAGAAGTGAGTGAGTTTTATAGCAGCATTGGGGGTGGGGTTAGTGGTGTGTGCATCTGTGAGTGATTGCTCAGTCATTCAGTTGTATCCATCTCTCTCTGCAACCCCCTGGACTGTAGCCTGCCAGGCTCCTCTGTCCGTGGAATGTTATAGTTAACAATACTGGAATGGGTTGTCATTTCCTACTCCAGGGGATCTTCAGGACCCAAGGATTGAATCTGTATCTCTTGTATCTCCTTCACTGACAGGCAGATTCTTTACCACTGAACCACCTGGGAAGTCCTAGGGGTAGGGGTGAGACAATATAAGTTATTTAAGCATTGAGGTGATGGTGTGGCTACCAAGGGGTGCTTAGTCATGTGTAGTAGACACTAGTCTTCCTCGTTATTTATCTCTACCAGTGAAACCGCATTGAATTGAAAGTGTTAGTCACTCTGTCCTTTCTGACTGTTTGTGACCCCATCGTCTGCCACCTGCCAAGCTCCTCTGTCCATGGAATTCTCCAGGCAAGAATACTTGAGTGAGTTGCCATTTCCTTCTCCAGGGATCTTCCCAACCCAGGGATTGAACCCAGGCCTCCTGCACTGCAGTCAAATTCTTTACCGACTGAGCTACCAGGGAAGTATACACACACACACACACACACACACACACACACACACACACACACACACATATATATGCCAAATGTGTTTAAGAACATTTTCAAAGATATTACATTTTCAAGACTGTTAATACTTTAAACTGTGGAAGAATTTTAAAAGTTATTAGAAACTATTGGGTTGGCCAAAAATTTCGTTTGAGTTTTCTGTACCATCTTATGGAAAAACCTGAACAAATGTTTTAGTCAACTCAATAATTTAATACAATTAACTTTAGGTGAAAAATATTGTAAGACTTCCCAGTTTTAGGCTGCATTTCACATTATTGAAAAAAGAACTTCCTTGTTCAAGAAGGAGGCAATGAGAGAATTCTTAGAGGTAGTGATGATCATATATTGTGATGTCAGTTTTCTTGGGAGGGATGATTCAGGTTTAATTTATACCCTGCTTTTCTAATAACATTTTTTTAATACTAAAAGCTAAGATAGATAAAACATGGACAAGTGACTTAGGATGCTATGAAACCACATTATGATCAATTCATTTCTGTGCAATTGAGGAAAAAATAAAAATGTCTACAGAAGCATAAATGCAATAGGCTTGTTATGCAAACACAAGCCTATATATGTAGGCATATATCCCTGGCCCCTACTTCCACTAGCCCCTAGTTCTTTCCTCTGTGAAACTCTGGTGCCAATGAAGATACCAGGAAAGTGAAAATACGTCCATAGGTCACACACCATCTGCATTTTGTAGTTTGCAAGAACATATTTCTTAGAATACAAGGAATGGAATATATTTCCCTCTTGGGACAACCAGATGAAAAGTACTCTTATTTCCCCATCACTGAATCACATTAATGTATCCCTAACCCAAAGAACATAACCCTTCTCCAAAATGGACTTGGTGGCAGAGTGGTAAAGAATTCACCTGTCAGTGCAAGAGACATCTGGGGTCAGGAAGATTCCCTAGAGGACGAAATGACAACCAACTCCTGAAAAATCCCATGGACAGAGGAGCCTATTCAGCTACAGTCCAAGAGGTCACAAAAGAGTCAGACATGGCTTAGCAACTAAAGAACAACAAAAAAGACACCACTTATCTATAAAATTGCTAATAAGATATTTGCCTGGGGATATGTAGAGCTCAGCCTTTGGATCAAATATCATTACTTGAAATCCAGCTACAATATATATTAAGCCCCTGGCTTTGAACAAATCATTATATTTGTCTGTGCTTCATTTACATTATGGCAATAACAACAGTGAGCTGCAGAGTTGCTGTAGGTATAGCAGGATTCTGAGGCTGGATTGTGTCCCTGGTAGGCTTTTATTGTACCTAGGAACATTTGAAATCCTGGTAGGGTAGCATAAAGAAAAGTGAATTTGCTAGAGAGAGTTTAATTTAAGTTTTTGCAAATGGTAGGGCAGTATTCAGTTCATTTCAGTCGCTCAGTCGTGTCCGACTCTTTGCGACCCCATGAATCCCAGCACGCCAGGCCTCCCTGTCCATCACCAACTCCCGGAGTTCACCCAGACTTATGTCCATCAAGTCAGTGATGCCATCCAGCCATCTCATCCTCTGTCTTCCCCTTCTCTTCCTGCCCCCAATCAGTCCCAGCATCAGAGTCTTTTCTAATGAGTCAACTCTTCACATGAGGTAGCCAAAGTATTGGAGTTTCAGCTTTAGCATCATTCCTTCCAAAGAAATCCCAGGGCTGATCTCCTTCAGAATGGACTGGTTGGATCTCTTTGCAGTTCAAGGGACTCTCAAGAGTCTTCTCCAACACCACAGTTCAAAAGCATCAATTCTTCAGCACTCAGCCTTCTTCACAGTCCAACTCTCACATCCATACATGACCACAGGAAAAACCATAGCCTTGACTAGACAGACCTTTGTTGGCAAAGTAATGTCTCTGCTTTTGAATATGCTATTCAGGTTGGTCATAATTTTCCTTCCAAGGAGTAAGCGTCTTTTAATTTCATGGCTGCAGTCACCATCTGCAGTGATTTTGGAGCCCAGAAAAATAAAGTCTGACACTGTTTCCACTTTTTCCCCATCTATTTCCCATGAAGTGATGGGACCAGATGCCATGAGCTTCGTTTTCTGAATGTTGAGCTTTAAGCCAACTTTTTCACTCTCCACTTTCACTTTCGTCAAGAGGCTTTTTAGTTCCTCTTCACTTTCTGCCATAAGGGTGGTGTCATCTGCATATCTGAGGTTATTGATATTTCTCCTGGCAATTTTGATTCCAGCTTGTGCTTCTTCCAGTCCAGCATTTCTCATGATGTACTCTGCATATAAGTTAAATAAGCAGGATGACAATACACAACCTTGATAAACTCCTTTTCCTATTTGGAACCAGTCTGTTGTTCCATGTCCAGTTCTAACTGTTGCTTCCTGACCTGCATACAG
>NW_011494959.1:2780436-2782627 GCF_000754665.1 Bison bison bison | reverse complement strand
ACCTGCATACAGATTTCTCAAGAGGCAGATCAGGTGGTCTGGTATTCCCATCTCTTTCAGAATTTTCCACAGTTTATTGTGATCCACACAGTCAAAGGCTTTGACATAGTCAATAAAGCAGAAATAGATGTTTTTCTGGAACTCTCTTGCTTTTTTGATGATCCAACGGATGTTGGCAATTTGATCTCTGGTTCCTCTGCCTTTTCTAAAACCAGCTTGAACATCTGGTAGTTCACAGTTCACATATTGCTGAAGCCTGGCTTGGAGAATTTTGAGCATTACTTTACTAGCATGAGAGATGAATGCATGTGTCGTAGTTTGAGCATTCTTTGGCATTGCCTTTCTTTAGGATTGGAATGAAAACTGATTTTTTCCAGTCCTGTGGCCACTGCTGAGTTTTCCAAATTAGCTGGTGTATTGAGTGCAGCACTTTCACAGCATCATCTTTCAGGATTTGAAATAGCTCAACTGGAATTCTATCACCTTCACTAGCTTTGTTTGTAGTGATACTTTCTAAAGCCCACTTGACTTTACATTCCAGGATGTCTGGCTCTAGGTCAGTGATCACATCATCATGATTATCTGGGTGGTGAAGATCTTTTGTGTAAAGTTCCTCTGTGTATTCTTGCCACTTCTTCTTAATATCTTCTGCTTCCGTTAGGTCCATACCATTTCTGTCCTTTATAGATATAAGGGCATTGATCTGATAGATACAGTGCCTGATGAACTATGGAATGAGGTTCGTGACATTGTACAGGAGACAGGAATCAAGACCATCCCCATGGAAAACAAATGCAAAAAAGCAAAATGGCTGTCTGGGCAGGCCTTACAAATAGCTGTGAAAAGAAGAGAAGTGAAAAGCAATGTAAAAAAGGAAAGAAGTTCCAAAGAAGAGCAAGAAGTGGTAAGAAAGCCTTCCTCAGCGATCAATAAAGAAATAGAGGAAAACAACAGAATGGGAAAGACTAGAGATCTCTTCAAGAAAATTAGAGATACAAAGGGAACATGCAAAGAAGGACAGAAATGTTATGGACAACTAAACGTGATCACAAATCAAACATTGTCTGTTAAAAACCAACTATTTTAAGGCCTTACAAGATAATTCTTTATCTCCTAATAAAACACTTTCTTTTGATTCAATCTATTCCTGCAATGTGATCACTCACCTAGAGCCAGACATCCTGGAATGCAAAGTCAAGTGGACTTTAGGAAGCATCACTACAAACAAAGGTAGTGGAGGTGATGGAATTCCATTGAGCTATTTCAAATTCTAAAAGATGATGCTGTGAAAGTGCTGCACTCAATACGCTGGCAAATGTGGACAACTCAGCAGTGGCCACAGGACTGGAAAATTCAGTTTTCATTCCAATCCCAAAGAAAGGCAATGCCAAAGAATGCTCAAACTACTGTACAATTGCACTCATCTCTCATGCTAGTAAAGTAATGCTCAAAATTCTCCAAGCTAGTCTTCAGCAATATGTGAACTGTGAACTTCCAGATGTTCATGATGGATTTAAAAAAGGCAGAGGGACCAGAGATCAAATTGCCAAAATCCATTGGATCATCAAAAACCGAGAGAGTTCCAAAAAAACATCTACTTCTGTTTTATTGACTATGCCAAAGCCTTTGACTGTGTGGATCGTGACAAAGTGTGGAAAATTCTGAAAGATATGGGAATACCAGACTACCTGACCTGCATCCTGAGAAATCTGTATGCAGGTCCAAAAGCAACGTGAGAACTGGACATGAAACAACTCTGGTTCCAAATCAGAAAGAGAGTATGTCAACGTTGTATATTGTCACTCTGCTTATTTAACTTACATTCAGAGTACATCATGGGAAAGCTGGGCTGGATGAAGCACAAGATGGAATCATGATTGCCGGGAGAAATATCAATAACCTCGGGTATGTAGATGACACCACCCTTATGGCAGAAAGTGAAGAAGAACTAAAGACCCTGTAGATTAAAGTGAAAGAGGAGAGTGAAACAGTTGGTTTTAAACTCAACATTCAGAAAACTAAGATCATGGCATCTGGTTCCATCATTTCATGGCAAAAAAATAAATAAATAAATAATGGGGAGACAATGGAAACAGTGGCAGACTTTATTTTCTGGGGCTCCAAATCACTGCAGATGGTGACTGTAGCCATGAAATTAAAAGACACTTTCTCCTTGGAAGAAAAGTTATGA
>NW_011494959.1:2775376-2780336 GCF_000754665.1 Bison bison bison | reverse complement strand
TCTGTTATGACCAGCCTAGACAGCATATTAAAAACCAGAGACATTACTTTGCCAACAAAGGTCCATCTATTCAAAGCTATCATTTGTCCAGTAGTCATATATGGATGTGAGAGTTGGACTATAAAGAAAGCTGAGCACCAAAGAATTGATGCTTTTGAACTGTGGTGTTGGAGAAAACTGTTGAGAGTCCCTTGGACTGCAAGGAGATCTAACTAGTCCATCCCAGAGGAAATCATTCCTGAATACTCATTGGAAGGAATGATGCTGAGGCTAAAATGCCATTACTTTGGCTACATGATGTGAAGAACTGACTCATTTGAAAAGACCCTAATGCTGGGCAAGATTGAAGGCAGCAGGAAAAGGGGACAACAGAGGATGAGATGGTTGGATGGCATCACTGACTCAATGGACATGAGTTTGGGTAAACTCTGGGAGTTGGTGATGAACAGGGAGGACTGGAGTGCTGCCTTCCATGGGGTTGCAAAGCACTGGACACGACTGAGTGACTGAACTGAAGTAAACTGATTCCTGCAGCATGAAACTTCCAAGTGGTTGTTAACTTGAAAAGATATTTTAAGGAGTCATAATGCAGGTGACATGTAGCAATGAAGCCATTTGGTCCTTTTATTATCACCATGAAATCTTGATTATATACACTGTCCTCTAATTGACTTTCATTGAAACCATTGAAAGCTTTCAGTCCAAGCACATTTTCCCTCAAAAATACAAACCATGATAGGAGCAAACCTCTTTCATTAAAACATGTTTTAATGTCTTGTTTTCTTTAAGTATGCCAGAAATGAAAGTCAAATGGTCAGATAGTAAATGAAAAGTTGGCTTAAAGGCCTAGTTATTTTGTAAAATTAACAATAAGAAAATCAGGTCATGTCACAATAATGTGAAGCATCTGGAAATCTACAATGAAATTTTCTTTATGACTCCCAGAAATAGTTCTTCTAACTGGTGGAAACATATTCACAAACTGAAAGCTTACCCAAGCAAATGGAGCAAAATCAAATTCATTAGTATTTTATATAATTACAAAGAACAGTTTTCACATACCTGGCACAGTGTGTGACACCCAGCTGGGCTGTGGATGGTTTAGTTGCTAAGTCGTGTCCAACTCTTGAGACCCCATGGACTGTAGCCTGCCAGGCTCCTCTGTCCATGGGTTTTCCCAGGCAAGAATACTGGAGTGGGTTGCCATTTCCTTCTCCAGGGGATTTTCCTGACCCAGAGATCTAACACAGGTCTCCTGCATTGAAGGTGGATTCTTTACAAACTGAGCCACCAGGGAACACAACTAATGCTCTTTAAAAAATGATGGATATTTGAATGGATACATAAATAAATGAATGAATGCTATAATCAAAATATCTTACTGCAAATAAGATTAATGGGCTCCAGCTAACTTCAGTAGAAAACAAGAATCGTTGGGAAGATGATAGAAAGTTCACAGAAGGATAGAAATATTACTGAAATTAAGAAATTAAACAAACAACCAAAAAAAAAAAAGCTAAAGAGGAGAGCGCCTCTTTAAAGAGCAAATCTAAGGATATATCACAAACAATTGGCTAGGATGTTCTGTGACATGCTGTATATCAACTTGTTTTTACCACCACTGACCTCATGGTGCTTCCATCTCTGATATGAGTATCCACTATATAGAGTCTTGATCACATGAGCTTTGTCTGGTCCTTTGGGATTTCACAGTAGGAAGGCAAGACCTAAACTCTCATGAAGACTCACACAATAGAAATATGGCTACTGACTTTAAAGACAGTAAGAAAACAGCAAAAATCTATACAATATTGTAGAGTATGATACCATCTTTGGTTTTGATACATATATATCTATGCCCAGCAGGGGCTTCCCTGGTGGCTCAATTGATGAAGAATCCACCTGACAATGCAGGGGATCTTGGTTTGATCCCTGGCTTGGGAAGATCCCCTGGATAAGGAAATGGCAGCCAGCTCCAGTATTTTTGCCTGAGAATTCCTGTGGGCAGAGGAGCCCTGCAGGCTAAACTGTGTGGGGTCGTAAGATTGGACACTACTTAGGAATTAAACCACAACCAACATATCTATGCATATGCTAACTGTAATTAATTTTGATCTTAGGGCCATGAATGAATTTATTTGCTTTTTTTTTCAGTTGGTATCTACTTGTATTTTAATAAAAACAAATAATTGGATGAAACTAATTATCAAAGAAAAGATAGAGAACTTACTGCTTTAGTCTATTCATTCACTCATTCTTTTATCCATTGATTAATTCAATAAATATTTATTGAATAACTATTATATTTTAAGGGCTATGTCAGAAACAGAATATTGTACAATGAATACCATTAACCCTTATAAACTATAGGAGAGAATATGTCACACAAATATGTAAAGAGCTACACATTTTGATATGGAAAGTGATTATAATTGCTTAGCAATGTAAAGGGAGAAGGCAATGGCAACCCACTCCAGTACTATTGCCTGAAAAATCACATGGATGGAGGAGCCTGGTAGGCTGCAGTCCATGAGATCGCTAAGAGTCAGACAGGAATGAGCGACTTCACTTTCACTTTTCACTTTCATGCATTGGAGAAGGAAATGGCAACCCACTCCAGTGTTCTTGCCTAGAGAATCCCAGGGACAGGGGAGCCTGGTGGGCTGCCCTCTCTGGGGTCGCACAGAGTCGGACACGACTGAAGAGACTTAGCAGCAGCAGCAGCAATGTAAAGTCTAACTGAGGAAGTGAAATAAAAGATGATGCCTAAAGAATATAAAAATTTGCTAAGAAAACTGGAGGTAGACCAGTCTAGGTCAAAGGCACACTTTTCTATACAGTGTATGTGTGAGTGTTTAGTCGCGCAGTTGCATCGGACTTTTTGCAACCCCATGATTCCTCTGTCTATGGGATTCTCCAGGCAAGAATGCTAGAGTGGGTTGCCATGCCCTCCTCCAGGGGATCTTCACAGCCCAGGGATCGAACCCAGGTCTCCCACATTGCAGGTGGATTCTTTACCATCTGAGCCACCAGGCACACCCTTCTATAAAGAGCCATATGGTAAATATTTTCAGTGTTGCAGGCCATATAATTTCCCTTGCAACTGCCCAAGTCTGCCTGTGCAGGAGGAATGCAGCCTCAGACAGTCCACAAAAACCAAATGAGCACACCTGTGTTCCAGTACAACAGTGGACTCTTCGCCCTTGGGCAGTTGTTAGCTGACCCTCTTCTGGCAAAGAACACATCAGGCATATATGAAGCCCCCAAGGCACAAAATCTGAGTAAGTTTATCAAAACACAGGGTGTTTACTGAGCACTGTGTCTGAAATAGGAAACCCATGTTAAATACTTGCAACTGTAGTCATATATCACATTGACTTAGAATTATGGTTTCAAGCTAAGGTTTTTCAGACTTTGGTTTTAAAGTTTAGGGTTTTACAAAATAAATGGGAATACTTGCTATTTTTTCCATGATATAAAGTACTATAAATTAACTTGAAATAATGGGTTATATGAACAGTAGAAAAAATATGGCAATCCATCTTACTCTGTTGTTTTATTTTTTCTAATTATCAATATGTAAATTTTATAATTTGCTAGAATACTTTCATTTTTCTATTGATATTCAAATTCATCAGAGAGATACATGTTCTATTTGCACATATTTTTCTATCAAGTTTGCCTCTATTTATAATAGTAACTCCTTTCTCATTTATTATCTTGTATATTCCTTATCCCCCCCCATACATGCACATATATTTTTATTAGGTTTATGATCAATTTTTGAATAACTTTCCCTAGAACTAGTGTTTATTTTTTATCTTTATTCAAAAATTTTGTATTTCATTAAATCAACTTTTATCTTTAATTCACTCAATTCAATTTAATTTCAAAATAGTTGAGTTTATGATTTAATTTTTTTTGATTTGTTGGATTATTTTCAGAGATTACTACTTATAAATCTTAATCTTTCCAAATATACAAAACTTGTTAGTGTGATAAACACAAAACTTTCAAGGACATAGATTTTTGAAAGATGTACATTTTATAGATATTCATTAAATCATGATTATGATTACTTAACTTCTTTCTTAATGTTAGCATTTCCTAAATTTGAGAGCATTTTAGAAAAAAATCTCATAATCAAATTTAAGTCAAGTTCTTTTAGATTTGTAATAATTGCATTAAGTAGCTGATTTATTTTCATGCATATCTGATTATCATATTTTTCACAAATTGTGACTTTTTCATATAAAATGTTTCATTTTATTTTGATTAGTAGGTTTTATTTTAGATTTCATTTTGACATATTAATACTGGTATTGTTTTTTCTCTTTAATTTGTCTTTACCTAATATCTCTTTTTCTATCTCTGTCATTTTTCAGATACCTTAAGTGTATTTATTGAAAAATATAAACTTTTTATTCTTAAACTTGTTTTTTTTATCTTTTTTGAATAATTAATTTTTGTTCAATTATTCATAAATAATTAATATATATGATTTCTTATCACTTTCTGTAGGCTATATTTAACAGTTATTTCCCATTGCTTATCTGTTTCTATTTTCTTTTAGCTCATGTGCTTTCTGATTTGATAAAAATATACTTTATTATTTCCCTATGATCATTAATAAAATGTATTGGTATTTAATTTTATTAATTCTTTCTATTTTCCCTTACCCTGCTCTCTTCATCAAAGACTTCTTTAATATGAAAAGAAAATAAAAAATAAAGTGAATAAAATACCTTGATAAATATTTTCTAGTATAATTCCCTTAATTTCTCCTTACATAAACCTCAATCTAAAATTTAAAATACATGTTTTGTCTTATGCTTCTTTTTTATTTATTTTTTTATTCCTTTGTTCTACTCTCATACCATAATAAAAACTTGGTAACAGCTTTATTTACTTTCACTTCTCATCTGCAACCCAACCTCTGTTTTCTGAGTTTTGTTGAAGT
>NW_011494959.1:2769662-2774506 GCF_000754665.1 Bison bison bison | reverse complement strand
AAAAGAAAAAAAAGAAACCAAGTCATTCTGCTCCTTGAATATGAATATAAAGGAAGGAGCTGTGCACTCTCCACATTTCTGTGTCCAGATATTTCTATGCAGGTAGAACATGACCAAGTCTTCAGCAACTTCTTACAATAAAGAAAATAACACTGTGATAGGTACTTTTATATCAATTTGACTGGGCAATGAATTGTCAAGACATCTGTTTAAACATTATGCTGGCTGTGTCCATTAGGGTGTTTCTGAATGAGATTAATATTCAAATCAGCAGTCTGAGTAAAGCAAATCACCCTTTCTTATCACAGCGCACCTCGTCCAATCATTTGACACCTGAGTAGAACAAAAGGTAGAATAGGGGAAAATTTGTTTTCTCTGTCTAATTGTCTGTTAGCTGGGACATTTGTCTCCTCCTGTGTTCAGCTCAAACTGATTTTATGCATTGGCTCTCCTGGGTTGCCAGCTTGCAAAAGCAAATCTTGAGATTTCTTAGCATCCATAATCAATTATATGAGCTAATTCCTTATAATAAGTATATCAAGTATAAGCATGATATGTATACTTTGTACCCATGTTTTGTTGGTTGATATGTCTTTATATCCTATTGGTTCTGTTTCAATGGATGACTCTAATACAACTTCCCTACCTTCAAACATCTCTTATGATCAACTTATCTGCTGGCTGGACCTAGCAATATCTAGACCTTGTCATAGGGACTTCAGTGTGACTATCTAGGCCTTTGTCTGTGCCTTAGACACTAAACTTGCACATGTTTGCCCTCCATCCTGTTGGGATGATGAAATGGATACATGTCATCTAGATGAATGCATGGCCTAGCATATTTATTCTGGAAAAGAACATAACTTGAAGATGAAAAAGAAGGACAATGGAGGTGAATTTTTGCTGTTGTGGTTGGTGGCTAAGTGATATCAGCATCTTTTGTGACCCCATGGCCTCTAGCTCACCAGGCTTCTCTGTCCAAAGGATTTTCTAGGCAAGAATACTGGAGTGGATTGCCATTTCCTTCTCCAAAAGATCTTCCCGACCCAGTGACTGAACCCATATCTCCTGCATTGGGAGGTGGATTATTTATCACTGAGCCACCAGGGAAGCTTGAAAGTGAATTTAGGTATTTCCATTTCAAGATACCTCCTCTAGAAAGACTGAAGTGAACATCTAAAATGTTTGTATTGTTTTAAATATTAATAATACTTTGATTAAGGTATACCTCTAGCTCTTTGAGATTTTCAATCCTGAAAATAACCAAGATGAAGATTCCATAGTATATGTAATGATAAACATGTAATAATAAGTATGATGACTAACATTTATGGTGCATGTATTACTGATAGCTTATTTATATTTTTTTAAATATTCACAACACTGCCGTGAGGTTGGTTCTACATTTTCCTCATTTTATAGATGGTAAAAAAAGCTGAGCTTTAGAGAATTTAATTATATGTCAGACAACAGATAAGTTAATGAGCAAGGGCTTGAACTGATGCCTTATTCCAGTCTTTCTGCTTATAATCACAGTTTGTGATCTTATAGACTGTAGCCCACCAGGCTCCTCTGTCCATGGAATTCTCCAGACAAGAATACTGGAGTGGGTTGCCATGCCCTCCTCCAGGGGACCTTCCTGACCCAAGGATTGAACCCGAGTCTCTTACATCTCCTGCATTGGCAGGCAGGTTCTTTACCACTAGTGCCACCTGGGAAGTCCTTATAATCACTACCCAATATATATTTTAAGTAATGTAATTCAAAGAGAATGAGAAAAATATCCTCCTGTCTAAAATACTTCAGTTTTGTATTCATTCCTCCTGCTTTCTGATTTTTCTGACTTTGAAATTTCCTTGTCAAGAATATTTCAACAAAGTAACTCTGCACTAAATTTCAAAAGGCAGCATTATTATTTAATTAGCAAAAACATCTGTGATTTACTAGCACAAGATACAAGTAATTACAGGTAGCTAAAAAAATAAATTTAACTTCAAAAGCCTTATATATTTTGAGTATCTCTTTAGAAAATCTATCTGTTTACAGTTGCAATAACGGATAATAAAGCACATTTGTACTTTTTGAACAAAATTTTCTGATCATTCATGATAAAAAGCAATATAATAATTTCTATGACATTCGATCAGACAGATTAGTACAGTGTATTAACATCAAGAGTTTTTCCCCTACATAATTTTTATAAGAGTAGACTATTTTTTCTTTTATAATTTTATTTATTTATTTTTGGCTGCGCTGGGTCTTCATTGCTGCACATGGGCTTTCGCTAGGTGTGGTGAGCGGGGGCTGCTCTTCGTTGCAAAGTGTAGGCTGCTTATTTTGGTGACTCCTCTTGTTGTGGAGCACAGGCTCTAGAGTGTGCCGGCTTCAGCAGTTGTGGTGCATGGGCTCAGTAGTTGCAGCTCCTGGGCTCTAGAGCACAGGCTCTGTAGTTGTGGCACATGGGCTTAGTTGCTCTGTGGCATGTCAGATCTTCCTGGACCAGGGATGGAACCCGTGTCTCCTACATTGGTAGGTGGATTCTTTACCACTGAGCCACCAGGGAAGCCCCACAAAAGAACTTTGGTCAAACGTTGTTTGGATTTTATAAGAGGAACTTTTCACATGTTTGCTTTATTCGGTGTGTAGAAAGTACCATCAGTTACTGAAATTTGACTATAAAATATAAACTACGATATTTAAATTTAGTGCATTTAGAAACAAAGAAGCAATAGTTCTTTAGAGGCTTTCTTTTTCTAAGTGAAATGCACAGTTAAATATGTTACCAATTTTTTGCATTTTAATATCTTTATATGGCAGAGTGATTTTTATATTCACATAGGCCTTCTAGATCATTCATTTCTTTTAGAGAAGAGTAAATGTGCAGCATTCATGGTGACATATAATTCTTGGGTTGTATTCTATTATTTTTCTTGTGATTAAGGACTATGATTCAAGGAATATTCCATCTTTATTGGTCAATTATAAAATTGTATTAGATAATTACAAAACAGTATATGACTGCTTCTTTCACGTGAATTCATAGAGACATTATTATGATTCTCTTCCTGGTTTTCCTAGAGGAAAGAGTAGTAGTGAAGGAGAATGTGTGACGTGACTGTCGATCAACTAAAAATCAGCAGATATTTTATGGCCAAATAATTGAAATTAAGTACACAACAGATTTATACTTTGAAGGATATACAAATGAAATTTGAAATGCAATATTAAAAATCATTACCTCAAAAACTGAGACATATGTATACTCTGAAGAGAGTATTTGCTTTGGGAATAGAAAATAGTTGCTGTCAGAAGTAGTTCATGTGCAGAATCACAGAAAGTTATGGAGAATGACAGGTGAGAATCAATGTCAAGCTGGAACATTTTAGTTGAGATATTTGAGTGACTGTTAACACCACTTGGAAATACAGGGATAGTAAAATGATGAATAATTTATTGATGAGAGAATATAAGTTTTGTTTTATATTTTACTACTTTAGTGTGACTTTTGATCATTCATAGAAATATATCATGTAAACATTTTAAAATGTGAATGTGGAACTCAAAATAATTTTCATTTTTTAACATCAAATGTTCCTCAGTTCAGATGGAATACAAGTCATATGTAGATTTTAGCAAAAACAGCTAAAATAAGAAGTTGGTGCTAAGTTTCTTCAGTCATGTCTGACTCTTTGCGGCCCTATGGACTGTAACATGCCAGACTCCTTTGTCCATGGGGATTCTCCAGGCAAGAATACTGGAGTGGGTTACCATTTTCCTCTCCAGGGGATCTTTCCAACTCAGGGATAAAATCCTAGTTTCTTATGTCTCCTGCACTGGCTGGTAGGTCCTTTATCACTAGTGCCTCCTGGAAAAGTGAAAGTGAAGTCACTCAGTCATGTCTGACTCTTTTTGACCCCATGGACTGTAGCCTACCAGGCTCCTCTTAAATGATTTTGGCTGAAGTTTGATAGTAAAGGAACGAAAAAGGCAATACCTAATTTTCAAGGAGTTAGGTATAATGATAGTAAAGACAGAATTGTGTCACCTAGAGGAGAAGAGAGGAGTCGGGTCATAAGATCAAGAGGAAAAGCTAAGAAGTTAATCCAAAGAAATAATCAAATGAACAAGAAAGTCTTACTGATAAGCTTCTGTTTAAGAATAAAAGAGACTAATAGATTTTGCCAAGAAAATGCACTGGTCATAACAAACACCCTCTTCGAACAACACAAGAGAAGACTCTATACATGGACATCACCAGATGGTCAACATCAAAATCAGATTGATTATATTCTTTGCAGCCAGAGTTGGAGAAGCTCTATACAGTCAGCAAAAACAAGACCAGGAGCTGACTGTGGCTCAGACCATGAACTCCTTATTGCCAAATTCAGACTTAAGTTGAAGAAAGTAGGGAAAACCTCTAGACCATTCAGGTATGACCTAAATCAAATCCCTTATGATTATACAGTGGAAGTGAGAAATAGATTTAAGGGCCTAGATCTGATAGATAGAGTGCCTGATAAACTATGGAATGAGGTTCGTGACATTGTACAGGAGACAGGGATCAAGACCATTCCCATAGAGAAGAAATGCAAAAAAGCAAAATGGCTGTCTGGGGAGCCCTTAACAATAGCTGTGAAAAGAAGAGAAGTGAAAAGCAAAGGAGAAAAGGAGAGATATAAACATCTGAATGCAGAGTTCCAAAGAAGAGCAAGAAGAGATAAGAAAGCCTTCTTCAGTGATCAATGCAAAGAAATAGAGGAAAACAACAGAATGGGAAAGACTAGGGATCTCTTCAAGAAAATCAGAGATACCAAAGGAATATTTCATGAAAAGATGAGCTCAAT
>NW_011494959.1:2766692-2769269 GCF_000754665.1 Bison bison bison | reverse complement strand
ACAGTAAACTGTGGAAAATTCTGAAAGAGATGGGAATTCCAGACCACCTGACCTGCCTCTTGAGAAATCTGTATGCAGGTCAGGAAGCAACAGTTAGAACTGGACATGGAACAACAGACTGGTTCCAAATAGGAAAAGGAGTTCGTCAAGGCTTTATATTGTCACCCTGTTCATTTAACTTATATGCAGAGTACATCATGAGAAATGCTGGACTGGAAGAAACACACACTGGAATCAAGATTGCCAGGAGAAATATCAATAACCTCAGATATGCAGATGACACCACCCTTATGGCAGAAAGTGAAGAGGAACTAAAAAGCCTCTTGATGAAAGTGAAAGTGGAGAGTGAAAAAGTTGGCTTGAAGCTAAACATTCAGAAAACGAAGATCATGGCATCCAGTCCCACCACTTCATGGGAAATAGATGGGGAAAGAGTGGAAACAGTGTTAGACTTTATTTTTCTGGGCTCCAAAATCACTACAGATGGTGACTGCAGCCATGAAATTAAAAGACGCTTACTCCTTGGAAGGAAAGTTATGACCAACCTAGATAACATATTCAAAAGCAGAGACATTACTTTGCCGATAAAGTTTCGTCTAGTCAAGGCTATGGTTTTTCCTGTGGTCACGTATAGATGTGAGAGTTGGACTGTGAAGAAGGCTGAGCGCCAAAGAATTGATGCTTTTGAACTGTGGTGTTGGAGAAGACTCTTGAGAGTCCCTTGGACTGCAAGGAGCTCCAACCAGTCCATTCTGAAGGAGATCAGCCCTGGGATTTCTTTGGAAGGAATGATGCTAAAGCTGAAACTCCAGTACTTTGGCCTCCTCATGCAAAGAGTTGACTCATTGGAAAAGACTGTGATGCTGGGAGGGATAGGGGGCAGGAGGAGAAGGGGACGACAGAGGATGAGATGGCTGGATGGCATCACTGACTCGATGGACGTGAGTCTGAGTGAACTCTGGGAGTTGGTGATGGACAGGGAGGCCTGGCGTGCTGCGATTCATGGGGTCGCAAAGAGTAGGACATGACTGAGCAACTGATCTGTTCTGCTCTGATCTGTTGATTGATCAGACAACAGGTTTTTTCCAAATTGGGTAAGGAGTACATCAAGGCTGTATATTGTCACCCTGTGAATTTAATTTATATGCAGAGTACATCATGTGAAATGCCAGGCTGGACGAAGCACAAGCTGGAATCAAGATTGCTGGCAGAAATATCAATAACCTCGGATATGCAGATGACACCATACTTATGGCAGAAAGTGAAGAACTAATGAGCCTCTTGATGACAGTGAAAGATGAGAGTGAAAAATTTGGTTTAAAACTGAATTCAGGAAACTAAGATTATGGCATCCAGTCCCATCACTTCATAACAAAGAAATGGGGAAACCATGGAAACGTGACAGACTTTATTTTGGGGGGCTCCAAAATCACTGAAGATGGTGACTGCAGCCATTAAATTAAAAGACACTTGCTCCTTAAAAGAAACGTTATGAACAACCTAGACAGCATATTGAAAAGCAGAGACATTACTTTGTCCACAAAGGTCCATCTAGTCAAAACTATGGTTTTTCCAGTAGTCACGTATGGATGTGAGAGTTGGACTATAAAGAAAGCTGAGAGCCGAAGAATTGATGGTTTTGAACTGTGGTGTTGGAGAAGACTCTTAAGAGTCCCTTGGACTGCAAGGAGATCCAAGTCCATCCTAAGGGAAATCAGTCCTGAATATTCATTGGAAGGACTGGTGCTGAAGTTTAAACTTCAATACTTTGGCCACCTGATAAAAATAACTGACTCTTTGGAAAATATTGGTGATGGACAGGGACATCTGTGCTGCTGCAGTCCATGGGATCGCAAAGAGTCAGACACGACTGAGCAACTGAACTGAACTGACTTACCTGTTGATTTCCAATTACTAGATTGGCAGATACTAAGTTATTTATAAACTACAAAAGGCATGTTAATAGTATTCTTTTTTTTTTAATTTTTATTTTCTACTATTAATTTAAAAAGAAAATCCATCCTGAACCCTCCTCCCTCCTCCCTCCCCATACCATCCCTCTGGGTCGTCCCAGTGCACCAGTCCCAAGCATCCAGCATCGTGCATTGAACCTGGACTGGCATCTCGTTTCATACATGACATTTCACAGGTTTCAATGACATTCTCCCACATCTTCCCAGCCTCTCCCTCTCCCACAGAGTCCATAAGCCTCTTCTATACATCAGTGTCTCTTTTGCTGTCTCGTATACAGGGTTATCATTACCATCTTTCTAAATTCCATATATATGCATTAGTATACTGTATTGGTGTTTGTCCTTCTGGCTTACTTCCCTCTGTATAATAGGCTCCAGTTTCATCCACCTCATTAGAACTGATTCAAATGTATTCTTTTTAATGGCTGAGTAATACTCCATTGTGTGTATGTACCTCAGCTTTCTTATCCATTCATCTGCTGATGGACATCTAGGTTGCTTCCACGTCCTGGCTATTATAAACAGTGCTGCGATGAACATTGGGGTACACGTGTCTCTTTCCCTTCTGGTTTCCTCAGTGTGTATGCCCAGCAGTGGGATTGCT
>NW_011494959.1:2765869-2766550 GCF_000754665.1 Bison bison bison | reverse complement strand
GATCTTTAATCCATTTTGAGTTTATTTTTGTATATGGTGTTAGAAAGTGTTCTAGTTTCATTCTTTTACAAGTGGTTGACCAGATTTCCCAGCACCACTTGTTAAAGAGATTGTCTTTAATCCATTGTATATTCTTGCCTCCTTTGTCAAAGATAAGGTGTCCATATGTGCATGGATTTATCTCTGGGCTTTCTATTTTGTTCCATTGATCTATATTTCTGTCTTTGTGCCAGTACCATACTGTCTTGATAACTGTGGCTTTGTAGTAGAGCCTGAAGTCAGGTAGGTTGATTCCTCCAGTTCCATTTTTATTTCTCAAGATCGCTTTGGCTATTCGAGTTTTTTTGTATTTCCATACAAATTGTGAAATTATTTGTTCTAGCTCTGTGAAGAATACTTATGGTAGCTTGATAGGGATTGCATTGAATCTATAAATTGCTTTGGGTAGTATACTCATTTTCACTATATTGATTCTTCCAATCCATGAACATGGTATATTTCTCCATCTATTAGTGTCCTCTTTGATTTCTTTCACCAGTGTTTTATAGTTTTCTATATATAGGTCTTTAGTTTCTTTAGGTAGATATATTCCTAAGTATTTTATTCTTTTCGTTGCAATGGTGAATGGAATTGTTTCCTTAATTTCTTTTTCTGTTTTCTCATTATTAGTGTATAGGAATG
>NW_011494959.1:2763210-2763744 GCF_000754665.1 Bison bison bison | reverse complement strand
AGGACTGCTTTTACTGTGTCCCACAGGTTTTGGGTTGTTGTGTTTTCATTTTCATTCGTTTCTATGCAAATTTTGATTTCTTTTTTGATTTCTTCTGTGATTTGTTGGTTATTCAGCAGCGTGTTGTTCATCCTCCATATGTTGGAATTTTTAATAGTTTTTCTCCTGTAATTGAGATCTAATATTACTGCGTTGTGGTCAGAAAAGATGCTTGGAATGATTTCTATTTTTTTGAATTTACCAAGGCTAGCTTTATGGCCCAGGATGTGATCTATCCTGGAGAAAGTTCCATGTGCGCTTGAGAAAAAGGTGAAATTCATTGTTTGGGGATGAAATGTCCTATAGATATCAATTAGGTCTAACTGGTCTATTGTATTGTTTAAAGTTTGTGTTTCCTTGTTAATTTTCTGTTTAGTTGATCTATCCATAGGTGTGAGTGGGGTATTAAAGTCTCCCACTATTATTGTGTTATTGTTAATTTCTCCTTTCATACTTGTTAGCATTTGTCTTACATACTGCGGTGCTCCCATGTTG
>NW_011494959.1:2735113-2763095 GCF_000754665.1 Bison bison bison | reverse complement strand
ATCCTATCTTCTGCCTCTGTTATTCTACTATTTGTTGCCTCCAGAGTGTTTTTAATTTCATTTATTGCATTATTCATTATATATTGACTCTTTTTTATGTCTTCTAGGTCCTTGTTAAACCTTTCTTGCATCTTCTCAATCCTTGTCTCCAAGCTATTTATCTGTGATTCCATTTTAATTTCAAGATTTTGGATCAATTTCACTATCATTATTCGGAATTCTTTATCAGGTAGAGTCCCTATCTCTTCCTCTTTTGTTTGGTTTGGTGGGCATTTATCCTGTTCCTTTATCTGCTGGGTATTCCTCTGTCTCTTCATCTTGTTTAAATTGCTGAGTTTGGGGTGTCCTTTCTGTATTCTGGCAGTTTGTGGAGTTCTCTTTATTGTGGCGTTTCCTCGCTGTGTGTGGGTATGTAGAGGTGGCTTGTCAAGGTTTCCTGGTTAGGGAAGCTTGTGTCGGTGTTCTGATGGGTGGAGCTGTATTTCTTCTCTTTGTTCAGTCGCGCTGTGGGGAGGGAGGGAGGGATGCTGCAAACAAATAACACTGGCATGCGCTCGCAGTGCCTCAGCCACACTGGGTCTGCCCCCGCTCACGGCGCGTGTAGCCTCCCTTCCCACACTGCTCAGGCTCTAGGTTGTTCCGCCAGGAACAATCCGAGGCTGGCCCTGGGCTGCATGCACCTCCCAGGTCCAAGCCGCTCAGGTTCAGGCATTCGGGTAGTCCTCAGAGGCGCAGACTCAGTTGGGTCTGAGTTTTGTGCTCTTCCCAGGTCCGAGCAGCTCAAGTGATGAGGTGTTTGGCGAGCGCCAATGCTGCGACTTATCGCCTCCCCACCACTCGGTTATCTGGGTGTAAAACCGGCGCACCTTCTCAGGCAGATGTTAACCATCCAGACCCCCAAAAAGTTTTAGTTAGCAAATAAGCCTGCTTACAGTTTTATAGATAATGTCTCTCTGGGGCTGCGATTGCCCCCTTCAGGCTCTGGCTGCCTGTCACCGGAGGGGGAAGGTCTGCAGCCGGCTATCTCTGATCAATTCTTTGTTCCGTGCGCGGGCCTGGCGGTGTCTTAGGTTGGGGCTGGCTTTTTCGCGTGGTAGATATCCCACAGTCTGGTTTGCTAGCCCAAATTATTTCGCTCAGATAGTGCTCAGGGTATTCAGGCCAGATTCTTACTCTAAGCGATGCAGCCCGCGCTGCGCCTCCCTGCCCAGCCCCCGCTTGCTAATGGCGCGTGCAGGCGTCTGCACTGCTTCTCCGCTGGGGGAGTTACCGTAGGACTCGCAATCTTCGAGTTTTAATTGTTTATTTATTTTTTCTTCCAGTTATGTTGCCCTCTGTGCTGCCAAAGCTCAGCACAGATTCGGCAGTGAGAAGGTTTCCTGGTGTTTGGAAACTTCTGTCTTTTTAAGACTCCCTTCCCGGGATGGAACTCCGTCCCTCCCTCTTTTGTCTCTTTTTTTGTCTTTTATATTTTTTCCTACCTCCTTTCGAAGAGTTGGATTGCTTTTCTGGGTGCCTGATGTCCTCTGCCGGCATTCAGAAGTTGTTTTGTGGAATTTACTCGACGTTTAAATGCTCTTTTAATGAATTTGTAGGGGAGAAAGTGTTCTCCCCGTCCTACTCCTCCGCCATCTTGGCTCCTCCCCCCAATAGTATTCTTTAAGAAGGTGAGGGTTGCCATTTCCTTCTCCAAGATGTCTTCCTGACCCAGGGATCAAACCCACATATCTTGCATCTCCTGCAGTGGCCAGCAGGTTCTTAACCAGCTGGGTCACTAGGGAAGCTCTACGAAGGTAAAAATAGTTTAGAAACTATCATGAAAAGAAGGAAAACAAACTTTAAAAGAAACCGATTAACTGACAGTATTAATGATTCATCTGATATATTCCCAGGGAATATAATCCTGTTGTGTGGACTGTATCATCATCTCATTTCCAACTGAGGTGAGCTGCACTCTTATATTAAAATCAGTCTATGTGGAGGGACAAAGTGGAGGATTTAACTCCAAATAGAAAATCTTAATAAAGCTTATAGCAGATAACTGAATGGAAATGTTTTCATGAACTTGGAATAGAGTATGATTTCTTGAATAGGGTGAAAAGTTCTAACAGTTAAGAAATTATACAGTATTTATTTTAGGAAATTGTTTTTATTAATAGCTTCTGTTAACATGTGAAGTGCAAGACAGATAGTTAAATCTATTGTTTGCGTATTTAATCATCGACAATCTAATCTCAGAATATGTAGGATTATTCCATAAATAATTAAAAAATACAAGTCAAACTTAAAAAAGGACAAATGCCCTTGGGCAGTCATTTCACCAAAGAGGATATTCACATATCCCTTAAGAAGTCAATCCTGACTATTCATTGAGGGGACTGATGCTGAAGCTGAAGCTCCAATATTTGGGCACAACATGCAAAGAGTCAACTCATTGGAAAAGACTCTGATGCTGGTAAAGATTGAAGGCAACAGGAGAAGGGGGTGGTAGAGGATGAGATGGTTAGATAGCATTACCAACTCAATAGACATGAATTTGAGCAATCTCCGGGAGATAGCAAAGGACAGAGGAGCCTACCATGCTGCAGTCCATGGGGTCTCAAAGAGTTGGACATGACTTAGCAACTGAACAGCACCAGCAACATTAATGGATAAACAAGTGTAAAGTCTTACTTATTTCCAGAGAAAGTCAAATTAAGACTATGAGTCAACACTACATACCTACCTGCACATTCAAAAATTTAAACACTTGATTGATACTGATTGTTGTTAATGGTGTACAGCAACAGATACTCTCATACCTGCCAGCTGGGTCATAATAGGAGTACAAGGTCTTTGGAAATCTCATTGGCATTAATTGTAAAACCTGAACACAGATACACCAGATAATACAGCATTATTATTCCTAGGAGTATGCCCAACAAAAATGTATACAAAATCATGAACTTAAATACTAATAGCAGCATAATTCATAACAGCCAAACTGTGAAAATTCACTTCCATTGATGGTAAAACTTATAAGCAGTAGCATAAATATTATCATACAGTGAATTGCTTTACAGGATTGAAAATGAACAAATGGTAGACAATACAGAAGTCCATAAACATAATGGGTGAAAAATCCAGTAAGACAAGGGACCTTAATGTGAGATTTCACTTATATAAACTAACCAGTGGTCATTAACTGGAAATCTGGCAAAACTATGGAGACAGAGAAAGGTCAGTGGTTTCCAGGATTGAGAGGTATGGGAGGTTTGAAAAATTGGACCCGAGGGAATTTTTAGAGTGGGGAAATTATCATGTATGATAGTATTATGGTGCATGCATGACTAGTATTTGTTAAAAACCATGGAACTATGTAACACAAAGAGTGAACCCCAATGTACACTGTGGAATTTGGTTAATAATAATGTATTAATACGGGTTCTTCAATTGTGACAAATGCATCACCCCGATGAAAGATGTTAATTGGAGAAACTGTAGGCTTGGAACAGGGAGTATATGGGAGTCCTCTGATCTTTCTGTTCCATTTTTCTGTAAACTTAAACTGCTCTAAGAAACAAAGTCCATTAATTATAGGGGAAAAAAAAGGACAAATATGTTTCCATGGCCCCATCAATCACTTCTTCAGCTTCCAGATTCCTTGACAGACATGAAAGATTCTCTCAAAATAAACACTGAACTAAGAAGGAGCCATAAATTTGAGCCTTTCTTCCATTAATGAGCCTTTAGTCCATAGATGAGTATGACTTTAGGACTTCATCAAAAGTTCTTCCACTTTCAGAAAATTAAAAATTAAAAAAAGGTTCTTCAACCTTTGATGTTTCCAACTGTAAGACGTGATTAATTATATAAGCAATTAGTCTGTTTCTGATCTAACTATGCTATTGTTTATTGAGATTTTATTTAACTAACATAATTGTTTTAGCTTGAGAGCAGCAAGATGAATTTACTGAAACATAAATAGTAAATCCATCTTTCCAAAGAAGTACAGAATCAGTGCTTTTGTCACTTGGGCTGGATGTTTTGAAATATGCATGTGTGTTTGTGTGTGTGTGTTTGAATGAAAGAAAGAGATAATTTTCTAATTTATGCAGTGAATGAAAAAGTAATAATTTTAACAATATGGGGCCTTGAAAAAAATTAAACGTGATGAAATATGAGTTATCAAAACTGTAATTACAATATAAAGAAACAAAAGCCTATTATTTGTTATTAGAAATCTTACTTTTGTAGTGTGGCCAGCTATATTTTTATTCATTATTAATTGGATGGTATTATTTGCTTTTAAAATAATTTGTTTGTCATAAAAATATAGTTGAGATTCAATGTATAAAGAAACAAAGCTCAATTATAAGGCTGACTTGTACATGATTATAATTTGCAAAAAAAGATCAGTAGATATCCAGATCACAAGTTAAGTGTACATGTCCCTTTTTGTCCATTTCAGTGCACAGCTAACATTACTTTTTAAATTTATGAATAGATGTAGCTGAAATACTCAAAAAAACCTAGAGTACTTGTACACATATTTTCAAATGCAGATTATATGTTACTGCCACCAAGAATAGCTTTCCCTAACCTTTGAGACTCACCGCAGATCATTGCGTAGACCTCCTCATAAGTACATTTAAGGCTGCTTCTTTAACTGAAAAATGTTAAGCACGTATTTCAATTACCATTGTGTCATTAGGTACATATGGTTTTCTTCCAGATTCAGTCATTTCATGGCTTGCTACTCATGCTGTTGTTAAGCGTATGAAAAGAGATTAATGTAATAACTTGTCTGTGCTTTCTCTTAATTAAGTTAGAATGCGTTTCATTCCCCTCCTTGTGTTTGATTGAAAATTAGCAAGATAACGATTTTCTGCAGTATTTATAGAAGAGCTGGTTTGAAGCCACTTGTTCTATGGATTGGGATCCCTTCAAGAGGTTCAGGCTCAGCTGGTTTCAGATAGAGCCAAGGAATCTCCTTTATAAAAACTCTTCAGTGACTATGTGTGTGCGCTCAGTTGCTTACTCGTGTCTGACGCTCTGGGACCCCATGGACTGTAGCCCCCCCAGGCTCCTAGGTCCATGGGATTCTCCAAGCAAGAACACTGGAGTGGGTTGCCATGCCGTCCTCCAGGGGATCTTCCCAATGCAGGGATCGAACCCACATCTCTTAGGTGTCCTACTTTGGCAGGCAGGGAACATACTGGGAAGCCACTCAGTGACCATTATGCATACTAAAATTTGAGAGCTCTAATTCATAGGAGGGAAAAAAGTGTCAATTTTTCTTTTTCCAAAGCAAATCTTTTTAAAAAATCCAATTTCTAGTTATTAAAGACATATTTAATGAGAGCTTCCTATACCTATATCCATATCTATCTATTTGTATACATAAACTGCTCTGTAAGCATACAGAATTGAATCCAAAGTATACTTAAAGAAAACCTATGGAAAATTCTATAGGAAAACACCAATTAACAGAATCAATTCATGGCCAAATTTCTTTCCCAAATAAAATAAATGATACTTTTTGATGCAAAATTGAAGAGGTCCTAAATGTAACCTTTCAGGATAGTTTTTAGCAAGTAAGCCAAAATTGTAATAAGGACAATACTTGTTAGCAAACAGTAAAAATTGCAATTCTTTTAAGAATGTTTCATGTACAGTGTTTAACATAGGTCATCTCTTATTGACTTCAGTGAGGTACGTATTATTAGTTTTTCTTTCATTTTATAAGTGATATATTAGTGAGGCTAAATAATCTGCTCAAAGTCATGAAATTTGTAAATGATGAAGCCATGCATTGAGCAGAGATCAGATGTGCTTCTCAAACCTTCTAAATTGTATTTCGTTACATAAAGGCAGGAATCTTTAGGATCTTCCTGAAATTATGACAAAATGTCAGAGGAGGCTGAAATACCAAACCATGATCAGCTTGAGGAGAAATCTTGAGATAAATATAGATATCTCAGTCTTCATACCACCCTCTTCAACCCAACATACCATTTCAAGAGAATGAGTTGTGTTTTGTGGAGCCCTGGAAAATCCCATGGGCACAGGAGCCTGGTAGGCTGCAGTCCATGGGGTCACTAAGAGTCCGACATGACTGAGAAACTTCACTTTCACTTTTCACTTTCATGCATTGGAGAAGGAAATGGCAACCCACTCCTGTGTTCTTGCCTGGAGAATCCCAGGGATGGGGGAGTCTGGTGGGCTGCTGTCTATGGGGTCGCACAGAGTCAGACACGACTGAAGGGACTTAGCAACAGCAGTAGCAGCATTAACATGGAACTTCCTTATACTATGGAGTCTCACAGAGAACTGGCCAGAGAAAACTGTCACAACTTTGAAATAAACTGAACACTATATGAAGAAGTATAGAAATGTCTATGGGGTCGCACAAAGTCGGACATGACTGAAGTAACTTAGCAGCAGCAGCAGTATAATAAATAAATTTAAATAAAATAAAGACTGTGAAATGATCAAGTAGATGATTCAGTACATTCCATAATTGAGGAAAACCTGTCTGGGAGATAAATTTACCATAATTATGTTCAAAGACTTACTAGAAAATGTAGATAATGCATATAAGACATAGGTACTTAAGCAAAATGAGAAATTTATAAGAAAGGATCAAGTTGAAATTAGAGAAGTAAACTCTTGATATCAGAAGTAAAGAATTTCTTCAGCCATCTCAAAAGTAGCCTGATAAATATGTCAATGGAAATTATCTAAACTGAAACACAAAGAAAATAAAGGAAAATTTATTTTAAAAATCTATGGGACAATATCAACCAATCTAACAATGTAATTGGAGTCCAAAAAGGAAAAGAGTGTCATCAATAGAACAGTTATATAGAAAATTAATGAAGAGACAGAAATTCTCACAGCACTACTAAAAAGGAAGGGAAAAAATCAAGACTATCAGTAAGCAGTGACACTAGATTTAAGTACTATAATATTAACAACCACATTAGATGTAAATGGTTTAACATCCCACTTAAAAAAAAGTATTAGCCACATTAGATCAAAAAATATACCTCAAATATATGTCACATATAAAAAAAAATGCAGCAGGTGATGTTTTTCTATTCAAAAATAGAACAACAAAAAAAATCAAAATTTCACCCCTCCAAAAATGCAATGCAAATCTGGACAAAAGAGATCAGGATTAATTTTTTTGAACTATAGACATTAACCACTTTCAGCAAAGTGAGTGATTATTCAAGAAAAGCAGCTGGACTGCCAGTAAGCTCAGTGAGCTGTGTGGTATTTTAACTCATGCCAGTTTGATGCTCTTTCTCTAGTACAGTGTAGTCCTGAAAATAACAGCCAAAATTTTCAGTACTGAAGTGAGCAATGACATCCTTTGCAAATTACTTTAATAATTACTTTTTAAAATATGTCTAGTCATTCTTTGGAAGACCACCTCAAAAATTCTGCCTTTATTTCACCTGACTCAGAACTGATCATTGCGAAATCTGCATATATGGGTTATTTTGTTAAAAACATTTACAGGACAAAGTTTTAGATACAGCTGCCAGTGGTGATATAACAACTGGGGCAAAGAAGGGAGTATGTCAAGAGCTTGGGAGAACTAAATATCAATGAGATCTTCATAAGGACTTTGAAAAACTCCAGTGTATTCTTCGGGAGTCAGAAGTCCATGCTTATGCCCAGAGCTGTGCACTGGCTCAGGAAAGACCTGAACAGGTTCTCATTGTTCAGCTGAGCAAACTTGAGCCATGAGGAGGCAGAGCCCAAGGCAAAGTTGTCAAATGACTGAATGCTGAAGAGGCACCCAAACACATGGAGCCACTCAGCAAACACTGGAAGAGTTGTTTGGTTCTAGATATTTAAGGAAATTCTGTCCAATCATTTACTGACTACTAAGCTAATGGAAATGGCAACCCACTACAATATTCTTGCCTGAGAAATCCCATGAACAGAGGAGCCTGGTGGGCTACAGTCCATAGGGTCGCAAAGAGTCAGACATGATTTAGCGACTAAATCAACCAGGCTAATGGAACAGAGACCTCAAGCGCCAAATGCAACAAAAAACATTGAAGCACTAAAGAATCAGCCACTGAAGATATGATAGTATCCAATGTTAGAAAAATGAACAGTGTCTGAAACCTTTGAGACACTATGGAGCATGTCAACATATGCATAATGAGAGATCCAGAAGGAAAGGAGAGAGAGAGAGAAAATGGAATTCTGAAGGAATATTGAATAAATGGCACAAATCTTCCCAAGTTCAATTAATCATTTAATATTGCTTATTCATCTGGCAAACCTAAAGTGGGAGCACACAGAAGAGATTACATATTATAACCATATTGGATTTCTGGCAGAAATGCAAGGTTGTTTCAATATATGAAAATCAATCCATGTGATATACCATATTAACAGAAAAAGAGAAAATAATCATTTTGATAGAAATAGAAACAGGATTTGACAGAATTCAACAGGTATTCATAATAACAACATTCAACAATCAAGGATTAGAAGAAAGCTTCTTTAGTCCAAAGAAAGGCATCTACAAATATCCAGGGCTGATATTCTAGATAAGGAAAACATTGAAGGCTTTCCAACTAAGATCAGGAGCAGGATAAGGCTGTCTGCATTTGCCACTTCTGTTCAGTATTGACTTAGAGGTTCTAGCGAGGACAATTAGAACATGAAATTAAAAAACATAGAGATTAGATAGGAAGGAGCAAAACTATTTCTCTTCACAGTTGACACGACATCAAAAAATACATACACACACACACAACTATTAGAGCTAATAGATAATTTCAGCAAAGTTGCAGAATGCCCAAGCAATGAACAATGTGAAAATGAAATTCATAGATTCAGTTCAGTTCAGTAGCTCAGTCGTGTCTGACTCTTTGCTACCCCATGAATCACAGCATGCCAGGCTATCCATCACCAACTCCCGGAGTTCACTCAGACTCACATCCATCGAGTCGGTGATGCCATCCAGCCATCTCATCCTCTGTCGTCCCCTTCTCCTCCTGCCCCCATTCCCTCCCTGCATCGGGGTCTTTTCCAGTGAGTCAACTCTTTGCATCAGGTAACCAAAGTATTGTAGTTTCAGCTTCAACATCAGTCCTTCCAATGAATATTCAGGACTGATCTCCTTTAGGATGGACTGGTTGGATCTCCTTTCAGTCCAAGGGACTTTCAAGAGTCTTCTCCAATACCACAGTTCAAAAGCATCAATTCTTCAGTGCTCAGCTTTCTTCACAGTCCAACTCTCATATCCATACATGACCACTGGAAAAACCATAGCCTTGACTAGATGGACCTTTGTTGGCAAAGTAACGTCTCTGCTTTTGAATATGTTATCTAGGTTGGTCATAACTTTCCTTCCAAGGAGTAACCATCTTTTACTTTCATGGCTACAGTCACCATCTGCAGTGATTTTGGAGCCCCTCAAAATAAAGTCTGACACTGTTTCCACTGTTTCCTCATCTATTTCCCATGAAGTGATGGGACCAGATGTCATAGATTAATTCCATTATAATATGAGCAAAGAACCTAAAATATAGAATAAATTTAATCAACAATTTCAAGATTTATACATGGATAGCTATAAAATATATTTTAGTATCCTAATAGCAAATAAATACATGACAAAATTCACAATGTAATTACTTAGATGTTAATTAAAATCCCAATAGGATACAACTACAGAACTCTTACAGTTAATTTTAATAATTCTGAAAACATCAAGTGCTGACATGGATTCAGAACAACTGGAATACTCATGCATGTGATGTTGGATAAGACTCTTGAGAGTCCCTCGGACTACAAGGACATGCAACCAGTCCATCCTAAAGGAGATGAGTCCTGGGTGTTCACTGGAAGGACTGATGTTGAATCTGAAACTCCAATACTTTGGCCACCTGATGCGAAGAGCTGACTCATTTGAAAAGACCCTGATGCTGGGAAACATTGAGGGCAGGAAGAGAAGGGGACGACAGAGGATGAGACGGTTGGATGGCATCACCGACTCAATGGACACGGGTTTGGGTAGGCTCCAGGAGTTGGTGATGGACAGGGAGGCCTGGTGTGCTGCGGTTCATGGGGTCGCAAAGAGTCAGACACGACTGAGCAACTGAACTGAACTGAACTGAACTGAATTGATAAGAAGGCAAAATGTCACAGTCAGTTTGGAAAACTTTGGCAGTTTCTTAAAAGGTTAAAACATACTATCCATGTGATCCAACAATCTTGTTCTTAGGTGGTCATCCAAGAGAACCAATAATATATCCACACAAAGATCTATATTTGAATGTTCACAGCAGTTGTAGTCACCATCCCCCAACATAGAAATCAGCACCAATGTCCACCAAATTTTCAGTGAGCAAATAAAATATTGTTCATATACACAAACATACTCAGAACTGAGAAAGAGTGAATGATACACACAACATAATAAATAAATGCATTACACTGAGTGAAAGAAGGCATCCCATATGTTATATAGTACATGATTATATTTGTAACATCTGTAAAAGTTAAAAATTCAAGAGACAGGAAAATGTTTAGAGTTATCAGAGAATGGTGTTAGGGGAGAGAACTGACTACAAAGAAACACAAAGAATATTTTTGAAGAGATGGAAAATCTGCTATACATTGATTACCATGATATTTATACAACTATAAACATTTTTCAAATTAACAGATTTATATATTTCCTTTAGGTATGTAATTCTTTAATTGTTTAGCATCTCTAAGTCATCTCTGACTCTGCAGCCCTGTGGAGTGCAGCACACCATGGTCTTCTGTCCATGGGGTTCTCCAGGCAAGAATAATAGAGTGGATTGCCATTTCCTTCTCCAGGATAATTCCTCAGTAAAACTGGTTAAAAAATAAGTGACAATGAATAGTTAATATTACCTGCAGAAAACCATGTCTTTGTTTTATGCTCATAAGCTGTCCAGGTAAGTTATGTTTTTTCAAAGCTGTATGCTTTCAAAATTTACCTGCAGGTGAAATGGTTTCTCTGAGACTCCCGCCCATGTATCCAATTACATAATTGTTATTTTCACTAATATGTTCAACAGGAATTCAAATTCAAATTAAAATTCAACTCTGCCTCAAATTTGCTTTACATCTTTTGTTTATTATTTCAGATAGTAGGGTCAGTTGTTCAAGCCAGGATTTCTCAGATTAGGCTTTTTCCCTTTTATTCTCTTTCCCTATATTTGGTCAGACTCAATCTGTATCTAGCAAATAGTACAAAAGCAAAATATATTTTTGAATGAGTGAATAAATTAAAGAATTCTGGTCCTGGGAATAGAATCAATGTTTGAATGATACTGAACAAAGAAGCCTATGCCTTCAGATAAACATCATGAAATATTATCTCTGCTTTTAGAAGCAAAACAATGCAATTATGGACAGCATATGGGAGGGGGGTCAAAATTAATCTGCTACTGAGATGCACAAGTTAAATATCTTTAGAGAAATGAGGATAGACTGAGCAAAACTATCACAAACCCTTCCATGTTTATCTCCTTAAGTTTTATGTTTTACATCCTGGGCCTTATTTATAATTCTTATATCTGTCTCTGTATATGAATTCATAACCGCCTTGTTCTCTCATAGGCATTCTGTTTCTCTATATTTTATGCCTGGCTTTGCTAAATCAATTAGGTTCAATTGAATTTAGCTAAATAAGTCACAAAAACTAAACCCAGAAGACCGCATTAACAAAGACATACTGCTGCATTCACTCCCAATGAATATTTAGTAGTATCCATATTTCCTCAATCTGAAAGCTTATTTGATTTATTATATAAGCCTGTAAATAGAAGAAAATTGATTGGTCTTAAAAATAATAGGCACTCTCATCTAAAGGGAAGAAAAATGTAGCAAACTGAAAATAGTGGTGTTGGTGACAGCTATCTTGGTCATTCAAAAATAAAATTTAAATAGTACTCCTAGAGAAATGTGACAAGCCTCCCCGCCTCTCCTTCTTCATTTCAGTTTCTATAGAGACCCGTTGGCACTTATAAACTGAACTGGAGCTGCGTATGACTTGTTTTCACAAACCTATGATGGATAATGGCTAATGGGTGGGACTATGGCAACAAAGCACTGTCTTTGAACAAAATAGTTGTGGGACTTGAGGATATCATCTGCTTCACAAATGCACCAAGTTTCCCAGAAGAGCTGACCAATAAAACTGCCAGATCAGGGAAGGTCAAGCACGAAAGAACTAATAGGATCTCAGGAGAAGAGCATTGCAGCTGGTGGTTATTACCACTCACAGCTAGACCAGGAGATACGATTAAAAAAAAAAAAAAACTCAGAACTCTTTCAGCAGGTAGAATAAATAAACTTACTCTGCTCCATGGTTTTTTCTTTTCTTTCTTTCTGCTCCATGTTGATCTTTCTTTTCCTGCACGTAATCAAGACGGTATCATTTTCTGCCTTCACATTGATTTAAATAGTCATATATTTAACTTTTCCAAATGCTCACTCAGAGTAGAACACTTTTAATTTGGGTTATTAATAGTTTCTTATTATTATTATTTTGTAAACCCTAAGTTGGGCCTTCCCTGGAGGTCTGTGGTTTAGACTCTGCAATTCCACTGCAGGGGGTGCTATTTCAACCCTTGGTTGGAGAAGTAGGATCCTGTAAGCTGCAGTATGCTTGGAGGGAGGTGGGAGAACAAAAGTAATGAGCACTGGATGAGGGCATGGCAACCCACTCTAGTATTCTTGCCTGGAGAATCCCACAGACAGAGGAGCCTGGCAGGCTACAGTCCATAGTGTCATCAAGACTTGAACACAACTGAATGACTTAGTAAGGATGAATAAAGCAAGGAATATTTTAAAATAATGTATATCATCAGATTATTTCTGGTCTATGTCCATAGTTTTCTGTTGACACTAAACAATAACATATTTTAGGAAACTCTGTTAGGTTGTTTTTCATGCATTGATTTAATCATTTTTCTTAGAAATGGATTATTACTATTTTTCATGAAAAAATAAGATACTAAGATTAAAGAAAAAGAGAAAATGCTGATTAATCTGACAAGTCCTTCTTATCATTTAGAGCTATTTACATGGATTAGACACAGATTATATTAATCAACTGTTATCACTGTACCTGCATACTAAGTCGCTTCAGTTGTGTCTGACTCTTGGTAACCCTGCCTGTAGACTGTAGCCTGGCAGACTGTAGCCTGCCAGGCTCTTCTGTCCATGGGATTCTCCAAGTAAGAATACAGGAGTGGGTTGCCATGTCTTCCTCCAGAGGATCTTCTCCACCCAGGGATCGAACCAGCATCTCTCATGTCTCCTGCTTTGGCAAGTGGGTTCTTTAACACTACAGCCACCTGGGAAGCCCCACCACTGTTCATAGGTAAGTAAAAATATAAGTAACTAATTCAGGTATTCCTAAAATGCATTGAGAATCTAATCATTAACCACTTTTTCCATGGAGATTCATTGATAATATAAATAATAATATCCTTTACATCATTAAGAGTTTGCAATATTTCTTTAAAACATTTGTGAACTATTCATAAGCCACTCTTGGTATGCTGTTAAGCTAACTTTAGAAAAACACCACCCTGAGATGATAATTCTACATATTTCATTCACCAACTCCCTGAAACCTGCCCCTAGACCAAGTCAATCCTGAGGATAAAAAGAATATCCCAGGGGTGTCATTAGATTATCTTCCATGCCTCTGTCATCCATTCTACAAATTTTCAAGCTGGATATTTATTACAGGCAGTGATAGTTATAACATGACTATTCTCCAGCTGACATCAGTTTTAAGACAATGTCAACTATAAGATGCATAGTAATAGCAGTGTTAAACTCAGTGCAAGTACATATCATGCCCAAAGATACACAACTAGTAAATGGTCAAGCCAGGATTCAAACTAAGGCCATTAAACACAAGAACCCATATCCTTAATGGCTTTTAATTAAGTCTATTTCATATATGCATTAGCATATTAAATATTATAGAGAAAAATGGGCATTTTAAATAAAATTTCCATAATCTACTTTCTTTATTTCTGATATACTTCTTTAAAACTGCTATCCTGATGCCGGGAGCCTAGCCTGGTTCTCTGTGATGACCTTGAGGGGCAGGATGCAGGAGGTGGGTTGGAGGCAGGCTCAGGAGGGAGGAGGTATATATATAGTTGTGACTGATTTACATGATTGTAGAGCAGAAACCAACAATATTTAAAGCAATTTTCCTCCAATTAAAAAAAAAAACAAAACTGCTATCCTGTTACCTTTAGTTACACTGCACTGAACTATTCCAGCTGTGTGAAGTTATTCATCCATCCTTCAGTGCACAAATTCTTTCTTGCTTGGTACACAAATGCATGAGGATATTGATGGCTAATGTAACAAATAAGTCGCTCAAATAAAATAATCTCAAAAAGGGTTATATATACACATTTTAGTTGAGAGTTTAGGTAAGTCTTCAGAGGTCACAAGTTGTTAGAAGAAATCTTCACGCCACTGTTTCCAAGATTATTTCATTCTGTAAGTGAGAACGAAGAACTATATATGGCAGGTGCACAATACTTACGGAATGCATGGATAAGTGAATGGATTTGGTGTTCAATTATCTTGAATAAAATATGAAATTTTTATCCTTTATGGAACAACCCCTCCTGAGAAGTCATACTGAAAAAGCATATTGAAAGCATCTGCCTTTCAATGAATAATTCCTGCTGATCCAGTTAAACCAGAGTAAAATTGGAAATCAATTTTCACTTTTATTTTTACTAAATAATATTTTCTCATAGACAGAAAGAGCTATCTCATTTTTAGTAGATTTTTGAGGATGAAAATGATGTTGCAGTGTGAATGACTGCCTAGTAGAAATGAGAACAATAAAAAATATTTCTAAAGACATAAAATAGTATGTCATTCAGGGATATCATGATCATATAAGAGATCATGTAAGTGAACAAGTGAAAAACGATGATTCTCAATATATTAGTCTTACTCAAATCAACTAATACTTCTAAAAGTTTTTCTAGAGGTATTATAAGACTGTATATAATTATTTTCAAGGTCTGACAATAGACAAAATTCTATCTAGCAATAATTAAAACAAGAAAAATATATGGTTTTCAGTGTATATTCACATATGTTGTTCTACCCTAGATTTTCACTTGAATCTTTAAGTTAGGATGAAAATTATCATGGATTTACAAATAAAGAAACCAGGACTCAAGTTAAATCATAACTGACAAATTCAAGAATTCAACTCCATTGTCTTCCTTTACATCACTTCCATCATCACCTTTAAGAAGAACAAATCAAGAGTGAGGTCATTTACCTCCTTCTGATAGCCAATTGTGATGTAAGAAAGCTGCAAGTATTATTAATTTGATACCTTAAACCAATGAAAGCTGAAGCTGTTTCACATATTTCACTCCCCTAACTGTTATAGGTACCCTCTCTCATTGTAGTTTATTTGAAGTAACCTGTGGTGTGCAGCCATCCCTCGCCAGACTTGACCAAAACTCATTTCAGTTCAGTTCAGTCACTCAGTTGTGTCCAATTCTTTGTGACCCCATGGACTGCAGCTCACCAGGCCTCCCTGTCCATCACCTACTCCCGGAGGTTCCTTAAACTCAATTCCATCAAGTCCGTGATGGCATCCAAATGACTCATCTTCCATTGTCCCATTCTCCTCCGGCCTTCAATCTTGCCCAGCATCAGCGTCTTTTCAAATGAATCAGTTCTTCGCATCAGGTGGCCAAATTATTGGAGTTTCAGCTTCAACATCAGTCCTTCCAATGAATATTCAGGACTGATTTCCTTTAGGATGGACTGGTTGGATCTCCTTGCAGCCCAAGGGACTCTCAAGAGTCTTATCCAACCCCACAGTTCAAAAGCTAAGTCCTGGCTACTTTGTCTACTTCAGTAGCCTTTTGACTATTTCTGACATTGTTTCACATTTACTTCTATTCAAATATTCTGAGTATTCAAAATACCGTCCAAGCCTTCTGTTTATTTATTGGATATTTATTGCTTCTGAGTTTTCAAAACATAGATGAAACAAAAGCTTAAAATTTCATCTTGGTTTATAACTTCCCACAGAAACAATCATGTCTTCAAAGGACTGTCTTAGTCTAATTGTTCTGAATAAACTTCAAAGGAAGAAGGCTGTCCTATTATGAATTTTTTCCACTGAGGAATTGGCTTGATTTAAATGCCTGCTTGTATTCATTTTGTGATGATATGAATAGATTTGCCCAGAAATGTCCTTGGAATTTCACTCGGAATGCCCTGGTTAGTGAACCAGTTGAGAGAGTTGAGAGTTTGTTATCCCAGTCCCACCTTCTCTCATCAGATGGGGCTGTGCCCAATTTCAGCTTCCCATGGGTCAAGTTGTTGCTGTTCCTTGACAGGAGAGGGTGTGACATCCAATAAGCACCAAGCTCTCCAGGTGCTGTGCAGCTGGTACTCCTAGACCACTCTGTCAATAGCTGGCATAAAATTTCTAGACTGCCTGAGACCAAGCTCCCTTTGTTTTTCCTGTTCACAAGCTACTTTCTCACCCTTGCTCCAAATAATGAAGAATAAGGGGAGTCATTTTCCCTCCACTAGAATATAAACCACCCTGTATGCCCAAGCACTCAGGCCATACTAATTTTCTCTACTGGCAGAACTAGAGAAACCTCAACTTTCTCTTTGCTAGCTGATCTAGCCTTGCAAATAATACTTTATTCAATTCAGCTAGAATCTCCATAGAGAAAATGTTAGAGACCCAGAAGAAGCCCACTTTGCACAGCATAATGCTTTGCAACCTCTTACTTCTGAGCCCTACCTAACTAATCAGATAAGCATATAGGCACAGAGTGACTTAGAAGCAATTTGCACAAAAAATTATGGCTCTCACCTTCTAACCAGTATACTGTTACTAGTATAAGTATGGGGCTTCCCTGGTAGCTCAGTTGATAAAGAATCTGCCTGCAATGAAGGAGGCCCTGGTTCGATTCCTGGGTTGGGAAGATTCCCTGGAGAAGTTGTAGGCTACCCACTCCAGTATTCTTGGGCTTCCCTTGTGGCTCAGCTGGTAAAGAATCTGCCTGCAATGTGGAAGACCTGGGTTCGATCCCTGAGTTGGGAAGATCCACTGGGGCAGGGAAAGGCTACCCACTCCAGTATTCTGGCCTGGAGAATTCCATGGACTGTATAGTCCATGGGGTTGCAAAGAGTTAAACACAGCTGAGGGACTTTCACTCACTGGTAGCTCAGATGGTAAAGAATCTGCCTGCCATCTGGGAGACTCAGGTTCCATCCCCAGGTCAGGACGATCCCCTGGAAAAGAGAATGGCTACCCACTCCACTACGTTTGCCTGGAGAATTCCATGAACAGAGGAGCCTAAAGGGCCACAGTCCATTGGTTTAAAAAGAGTCAGACCCGACTAATTAACACACACTCAGTACAAGTATAAAAACTAGTGTAACTCCTAATTCTCTTTAAGCTAGAAATTCTTTTTTTTTTTTCCTAGCTCCTTAATGCAGGCTTAATTAACTTGAAATAATTACTTTAACTTAAGCAGAACTTCCAGCTGTTTTTGAAAACTTTCTACTTCGAAACTTATAGCTTTCTGTTATTTTCCATTGGGCTATTTAAACACTTATTGATAAATGTCTTTTATACTAATTCCCTTCATAAAAACTTTGGCTAGCATTTCTACCCAAAAGATGCTTTAAAAAAAAAAATACGTATTTCAAAGTAGTATCATTATTACCATTACTACTATAACTTGATTATGTAAACTTACTGCTGTGTTTTTTTAATAATAGACATCATGTTTCTATATTATATCCTCATTTCAAAAACAAAGAATATAACTCAAAGTGACAAGAACAAATAACTAGAATTGAATTCAAAGATAAAACTTTTTCTTTATATAAATATATATATATTAATGATATTGTATTTTTGTATTCTTAAGTTCACCATAAAATTTTCATTGCTATTATAATTTTAATATGTAATTGGTACATATTCATTTTGTAATGTCTAATTGCAAAAAAAAGGAAAATACAACTGGTAATCTGAGTAGAGGGATTACAGGTAACTTTCCAGGTGAATTTTTTTCAATGGCCTACAGTTTCTAATTAATTTAGACAACTATTTTTTATTTAAGAATATTTAAAATGCCTTAGAGATTCAAAGGTGGCATCTAAATGATTTTTTAAAAAGCTTTGTGAATAGGCACTATTAACTATTTACAGGAAAAATATTGTCCAACTCAGAATTTCTGGGAGAAGTATATAGAATGTTTAAGGAGAAAGACATATCAGATTACATATACTTTTCTAAAAAATCTCAATGGAGAGGAATTAGTCATCTTCTAGGATTCTCAGTTTTCTCATTTAGGTATTCACACAAGTGCATTCACTACTTGATCACTTTTTGATATGATAATTCTATTACTACTTTGGCTTTTTCACTTGGTAAGACTACCCTTTTGATATCCACCATAGTAATTAGGTCTTTGTAAACGAGCGTATTGGAGAAGGCAATGGCACCCCACTCCAGCACTCTTGCCTGAAAAATCCCATGGACGGAGGAGCCTCGTGGGCCTGCAGTCTATGGGGTCGAGAAGAGTCCGACACAACTGAGTGACTTTACTTTCACTTTTCATTTTCCTGCACTGGAGAAGGAAATGGCAACCCACTCCAGTGTTCTTGCCTGGAGAATCCCAGGGACGGGGGAGCTTAGTGGGCTGCCGTCTGTGGGGTCTCACAGAGTCGGACACGACTGAAGCGACTTAGCAGCAGTAGCAGCAGCAAACAAGCATATATATTACTGCAACTCATTGTTTTCTATGTGACAGGAATGATATTTGTATTTGTCACAAGTACAATGAAAGCTAAGTTTAATTACCCAGTTTTTTTTTTAACTTTATTTTTAATTGAAGGATAATCACTTTACAATACTGTGTTAGTTTCTGCCGTACATCAACGTGAATCAGCCATAGGAACACTTGTCTCTTCCCTTTTGAACCTCCCTCCTCAGAATTTTTTTGAGATTATTTTTCAACAGATATTCAAAACAATGCCCAGTTTTAAGGTAAGACAAATAAAGACAAGTGCCATTTCAAGAACTTGCCCAAGGTCAGCTACAAATAAGCAACAGAGTCAAAATTTAGATACCACTCTTTGTCCAAGGAGCACATTAGCAGTCTTCCATCATATACCTTAACCCTCTGCTCTGGCTGTGGAGCTGCTGTCTATTCCATTTATACCAGGAATGGCACCCCACTCCAGTACTCTTGCCTGGAAAATCCCATGGATGGAGGAACCTGGTAGACTCTAGTCCATGGGGTCACTAACAGTCGGATGTGCCTGAGCGACTTCCCTTTCACTTTTCACTTTCACGCATTGGAGAAGGAAATGGCAACCCACTCCAGTGTTCTTGCCTGGAGAATCCCAGGGACGGGGAGCCTGGGGGCTTCCATCTATGGGGTTGCACAGAGTCCGACACGACTGAAGCGACTTAGCAGCAGCAGCAGCAGCCTCACAATCACCAATAGCCGCCTCACAATCACCAACAGCCAAATGTGGCAAATGGTTTTGCCTTGGAGCATACAGCTAAGTATATGAGTGATCACACTTATGTACTCCCCCTGAGAATTCATGAATGAACACACAACTGCTTTATCATTGGTATGAGAGAGGAATCTACCGATGTAAGATTGCACCGTCATTATGCTTTCTAAGTCAGAAAAATAACATAAAAATGAGAAAGTTGACCTCTCTGTGGATTCATTTCTATACAATTTTCTTTGAGAAGAGCCTCAATCAATGGAAGTTCTAGCATTCATATTTTTCCAGTCACTGGTGGATATTAAACTTGCCTCACCTTTGCTGACTGTGTTATATGAGAGGCTAAACTGCTTGACTTCAGACCATCGCTGGTAATTCGCCATGATGGTGGGGCTGTACACCCTGACCCAAGGGAAATTTGCTTTCCCTTTGATAAACTGGGATTTCTCAACACTCTGTAACAGCTGAGTGACCTCGCTTGTTCTGGAGACAAGCTGTCCTTGTTTAATCTCCTCAGGTGATTCTTTTATTGGCCTAAATGAGAAACTAGTTGCTCCTTCAGAGGATGAGAAGTGATATGGTGTTGGTGAGAGTGAGGGTAGAAAAGTAAATGGCCTCATTTGCATTCAAATAAAGCCTCAGGTAAAAACAATAAGTGCCTTATGCTTAAGTAATTTACAGAAAAAAAAACAATTGTTTCAGGAAATTACATGCTATGAAAACAAGGAGAAAAAGCATATACAGCAGCTTAATACTACACTTACTCTTTCCTGAACTAATGTGTTTCAGTCTGAGAACTTTACCTCTAAAGAAGATATTCTAAATATTGCTGTCTTTTTTCCCCTGGTGTGCTATACATACAGTAAAGATATTGGACTAAGAATTTAATAACATTTATTAATTCTGAAGGATTTTAATCCACGATTAAAGGAAACCCTGATTCCTTTCACAAAATTTTATTTTCATTTAGGGCATTGTAGAAATAATGTGTGTGTTGTGGAAATAATGTGTGTGTTGTGGAAATAATGTGTGTGTAAATTCAATACTTAGAAAACTAAGATCATGGCATCTGGTCCCATCAGTCAGTTCAGTTCAGTCTCTCAGTCATTCTGACTCTTTGCGACCCCATGAATTGCAGCATGCCAGGCCTCCCTGTCCATCACCAACTCCCAGAGTTCACCCAAACTCGTGTCCATCGAGTTGGTGATGCCATCCAGCCATCTCATCCTCTGTCGTCCCCTTCTCCTCCTGCCCCCAATCCCTCCCAGCATCAGAGTCTTTTCCAATGAGTCAGTTCTTCATATGAGGTGGGCAAAGTACTGGAGTTTCAGCTTTAGCATCATTCCTTCCAAAGAAACCCTAGGGCTGATCTCCTTCAGAATGGACTGGATGGATCTCCTTGCAGTCCAAGGAACTCTCAAGAGTCTTTTCCAACACCACAGTTCAAAAGCATCAATTCTTCGATGTTCAGCTTTCTTCACAGTCCAACTCTCACATCCATACATGACCACAGGAAAAACCATAGCCTTGACTAGACGGAACTTTGTTGGCAAAGTAATGTCTCTGCTTTGGAATATGCTATCTAGGTTGGTCATAACTTTCCTTCCAAGGAGTAAGCGTCTTTTAATTTCATGGCTGCAATCAGTGATTGGTGATTCTGGTGCCCCCAAAAATAAAGTCTGACACTGTTTCCACTGTTTCTCCATCTATTTCCCATGAAGTGATGGGACCAGATGCCATGATCTTCGTTTTCTGAATGTGGAGCTTTAAGCCAACTTTTTCACTCTCCACTTTCACTTTCATCAACAGGCTTTTTAGTTCCTCTTCACTTTCTGCCATAACGGTGGTGTCATCTGCATATCTGAGGTTATTGATATTTCTCCCGGCAATCTTGATTCCAACTCGTGCTTCTTCCAGCCCAGTGTTTCTCATGATGTACTCTGCATATAGCAGGGTGACAATATACAGCCTTGACATACTCCTTTTTTCTATTTGGAACCAGTCTGCTATTCCATGTCCAGTTCTAACTGTTGCTTCCTGACCTGCATATAGGTTTCTCAAGAGGCAGGTCAGGTGGCCTAGTATTCCCATCTCTTTCAGAATTTTCCACAGTTTATTGTGATCCACACAGTCAAAGGCTTTGGCATAGTCAATAAAGCAGAAATAGATGTTTTTCTGGAACTCTTTTCCTTTTTCCATGATCCAGCAGATGTTGGCACTTTGATCTCTGGTTCCTCTGTCTTTCCTAAAACCAGCTTGAACATCTGGAAGTTCACTGTTCACATATTGCTGAAACCTGGCTTGGAAAATTTTGAGCATTACTTTGCTAGTGTGTGAGATGAGTGCAATTGTGCAGTAGTTTGACATTCTTTGCCATTGCCTTTCTTTGGGATTGGAAAGAAAACTGGCCTTTTCCAGTCCTGTGGACACTGCTGAATTTTCCAAATTTGCTGACATATTAAGTGCAGCACTTTCACCACATCATCTTCCAGGATTTGAAATAACTGGAATTCCATCACCTCCACTAGCTTTGTTCATAGTGATGCTTTCTAAGGCCCGTTTCACTTCACATTCCAGGATATCTGGCTCTAGGTGAGTGATCATACCATCATGATTATCTGGATCATGAAGATCTTTTTTGTACATATCTTCTGTGCATTCTTGCCACCTCTTCTTAATATCTTCTGCTTCTGTTAGGTCCATACCATTTCTGTCCTTTATCAAGCACATCTTTGCATGAAATGTTCCCTTGGTATCTCTAATTTTTCTTGAAGAGACCTCTAGTCTTTCCCATTCTGTTTTCCTCTATTTCTTTGCATTGATTGCTGTGGAAGGCTTTCTTATCTCTGTTTGCTATTCTTTGGAACACTGCATTCAGATGCTTATATCTTTCCTTTTCTCCTTTGCTTTTTGCTTCTCTTCTTTTCACAGCTATTTATAAGGCCTGCCCAGACAGCCATTTTGCTTTTTTGCATTTCTTTTCCATGGGGATGGTCTTGATCCCTGTCTCCTGTACAATGTCATGAACCTCAGTCCATAGTTCATCAGGCACTCTATCTATCAGATCTAGTCCCTTAAATCTATTTCTCACTTCCACTGAATAATCATAAGGGATTTGATTTAGGTCATACCTGAATAGTCTAATGGTTTTCCCCACTTTCTTCAATTTAAGTCTGAATTTGACAATAAGGAGTTCATGATCTGAGGCACAGTCAGCTCCCGGTCTTGTTTTTGCTGACTGTATAGATCGTCTCCATTTTGGCTGCAAAGAATATAACCAATCTGATTTCGGTATTGACCATCTGGTATTGCCTATGTGTAGAGTCTTCTCTTGTGTTGTTGGAAGAGGGTGTTTGCTATGACCAGTGTGTTCTCTTGGCAAAACTGTATTAGCCTTTGTCCTGCCTCGTTCCATATTCCAAGGCCAAATTTTCCTGTTACCCCAGGTATTTCTTGACTTCCTACTTTTGCATTCCAGTCCCCATAATGAAAAGGACATCTTTTTTTGGGTGTTAGTTCTAAAATGTTTTGTAGGTCTTCATAGAACTGTTCAACTTCAGCTTCTTCAGCATTACTGGTTGGGGCATAGACTTGGATTACTGTGATATTGAATGGTTTGCCTTGGAAACGAACAGAGATCATTCTGACTTTTTTGAAATTGCATCCAAGTACTGCATTTCAGACTCTTTTGTTGACCATGATGGCTACTCCATTTCTTCTAAGGGATTCCTGCCCACGGTAGTAGATATAATGGTCATCTGAGTTAAATTCACCCATTCCAGTCCATTTTAGTTCGCTGATTCCTAGAATGTTGACATTCACTCTTGCCATCTCCTGTTTGACCACTTCCAATTTGCCTTGATTCATGGACCTAACATTCCAGGTTCCTATGCAATAGTGCTCTTTATAGCATCGGACCTTGCTTCTGTCACCAGTCACATCCACAACTGGGTATTGTTTTTGCTTTGGCTCCATCCCTTCATTCTTTCTGGAGTTATTTATCCACTATTCTCCAGTAGCATATTGGGCACCTACCGACCTGGGGAGTTCCTCTTTCAGTATCCTATAATTTTGCCTTTTCATAGTATTCATCACTTCATGGTAAATAGATGGGGAAACAGTGGAAACAGTGTCAGACTTTATTTTTTGGGGCTCCAAAATCACTTCAGTTGGTGATTGCAGCCATGAAATTAAGACACTTACTCATTGGAAGGAAAGTTATGACCAACCTAGATAGCATATTGAAAAGCAGAGATATTACTTTGCTAACAAAGGTCCGTCTAGTCAAGGCTATGGTTTTTCCAGTGTTCATGTATAGATGTGAGAGTTGGACTTTTAAGAAAGCTGAGCACTGAAGAATTGATGCTTTTGAATTGTGGTGCTGGAGAAGACTCTTGAGAGTCCCTTGGGTTGCAAGGAGATCCAACCAATCCATCCTAAAGGAGACCAGTCCTGGGTGTTCATGGAAGGACAGATGCTGAAGCTGGAACTCCAATACTTTGGCCACCTCATGCGAAGAGTTGATTCATTGGAAAAGACCCTGTTGTTGGGAGGGATTGGGGGCAGAAGGAGCAGGGAATGACAGAGGATGAGATAGCTAGATGGCATCACCGACTCGATGCACATGAGTTTGGGTGAACTCTGGGAGTTGCTGATGGACAGGGAGGCCTGGCATGCTGTTATTCATGGGATCTCAAAGAGTTGGACATGACTGAGTGACTGAACTGAACTGAACTGATGTATGTGTTCAGTCTTTTCCAGCCATTTATAGCTCTTTGCGACCTCAAGGACTATAGCCCCCCTAGCTCCTCTGTCTATGGAATTTTCTAGACAAGAATACTGGGAAAGATTGCCATTTCTTACTCCAGGGTATCTTCATGATCCCAGGATAAGGCCTGTATCTCTTGTGTCTCCTGCATCGGCAGGCAGATGCTTTACTGCTGAGCCACCAGGGAAGGCCCATAGAAATAATACAAACAGCCATATCAGTTAAAGGAGATTTAAGCATTGTATGAAAAAAAAAAAAAAAAACCCAAATCTTTTCTCATAACTAATGAATTCAAGAACAGAATTTATTCATATTTACTGTTCCATTTTGGCTTGTCTATAATCAGGAATGACTATATTATCTGATACAAAAATATATGTGAGTATAAGGTAGATAGATTCTATGGGAAAAGCAAAAGGTATTAGATTCAATTTCAAAACACTTAACATCTAGCAATTTCAAATATACTAGACAGATTTGTATGGAGAAAGGTATTGGTATCAAACAAAAAATCTTGCTTGATGGAAGCCACTGATAACTAAATTGGTGTCCCTCTGAGTCAGAAGTCTGTTTCTCTCATGTGTGGCCTTCTGATGCTTTGCCTCCTGCCCAAAGATGATCCTAGACTTCAGCATAATACATACACCAGCTCATCTTGGCATTTCTCATAACAGAAGTTAACTATATACAAACATTTATTTATTTATTTCTGTTGAGTTTCCCTCACTTTGACAGCTAGTCTACTTGGAAAAGGTCAAAATATATCTAGTTTAGTTTCCTTGTATGAGTTGGCCATTTCATTCATAAAAGGGCTCATTTTGGCCAAATCAAACTTTGGAAACAAAGGCAGCTCTCCTTGGAGCCTAGAAATGAGGTTTTACCATCATCAAGAGATAGCTCCAAGCTGCCTCTCACCTTTAGATTTACCTGCGAGTCAGGCATAGTTCCAAGAGTTCAAATTGTCCCATGCTTCCAAACTCTCATTTTGCTCTGATCTTGTTCCATAGAAACTCTAGACCTACATTTATCAATGAGTATCTGACTTCCACAAATACATCAAAATTCTCATAATTCAGTCACATTATACACAAGTGTCTTGAAGTTACAGAAAGGTTAAATGCATAACAATGAAGAGTACTGACTTTAAAGACAGAAAGGTTAAATGCATAACAGTGATGAGTACTGACTTTATTTATTTATTTATTTATTTATTTTTGAGTACTGTCTTTAAAGACAAAGTCCCCCTCTCACAAATCTCTTTTTCCACTTGTGTATCAGACAAAAGTGGTTGCTGGATAAGAAGCAGAGAACATGTGGTCAATTGTTGCTGAGCAAGTCCTGATAACATGATGTTTTCAGAACCTTCCTTTAGAATTTCACAGACTATCCCTCACTTTGGGGATTCAGTCAATATTTTGCACTGTTATTAAAAAGTTTGGCATTTTGTTTTGCTTTCGAGAAGGACTAAACTCAGAAGGCTAGAAAGTTCGTGCTGGTCATTGGCAGGGAGACCACAGCTTGAGTGTCCTTACAACATGACAGCTGAGTTCCCCAAGAGCAATCAATACAAGAGGAAGGGAGGCAGAAATCTCAATGTATGTATAATTAAGATTCAGAGGTTATACGCTGTCAGCCTGTCAAGTATTTTATTGGGTATAGAGGCCAGGCATGATTTAATATGGGAGGAGACTGAAGGCTATGAGTACTAAGAGCCAGGAATCCTTGGGTGCCGTCTTGGAGGCTGGCTACCATACGTACCATATTTAAAACATGGAAAAATTAAGTGAATGAAGGACAGGCATAGTAGATAAAGTATAAATATGGGATTGACATGAAGCAAGTAAGCTCATAATCTTTGTGTATAATGTTGTAATCTGTGGCAAAAAAGATGTAGCATCTTAGTTTTATGAAAAATAAGCATATAGATAGACCTTAGTAATATTCTAGGATATTGTTTTTAGGGGTTTTTGAATTTTACACATTGACTTTATTATTATCAGTGACTTAATTAGGGGATCAATAAACAAAGGTACGCATGAATGGAAAGGTGCAAAGTTTGAACCAATGCATATCTGAGGTGTGTGTGAATAAATGATTTGGTTAAACCCTGTAACTCTGAGGTCAGAGACCTAGTTAATGCCTGTACAACAGAAGTTAATGCTCGGGATTTTGTTCTCAGGCTATTGATATTCATAGGTCTGGATGGTATTACTATAAGTGAATTAATGAATGAGTAAGTATATCTATATAAAAGACAAGGAAAGCCATATGTGGTCCAATTATGAGTGATTAATATATTTTTGTTATTAATACATTTCTAAAGTGCTCAATTTCAATGGAAATCTATTTGGATAAATAGCATACAAAGATAAATACCTGGAAATCAATGTTCTGCATTTTTTTAGAAGTGCTGACTGCTTATCAAAAATAAGAAGCTATGATCTAATTGGTTATGTCTGGGAGTAATGACAGAGAAGGCAATGGCAACCCACTCCAGTACTCTTGCCTTGAAAATCCCATGGACGGAGGAGCCTGGTAGGCTGCAGTCCAGGGGTCACGAAGAGTCGACCACGACTCAGCGACTTCACTTTAACTAAACCCATTTAGAAAGGAATTTGTTTCAGAAAATCTACTAGGAGATTTGCAAATCAATCAACCCAGAAAGCTCTATACCTCACAACTCAGGAGAAATGGAGAGCTTAGGCACATTCTCTTCCATCAGAAACACTAGAATTGAAAGCAAAAGAGGAAGGCAGGCACTGTAAGTCAAAAGAAACTAACCAATCTTTTCATTGACTTGTGTATAAAATTCTGATTGAATCTCTAAGGTAAGGATCATGACTGAAGTGAGCAGAGAGTCTATTGATAAAACTTAGCTCATTTGCCTCATATCTTTCACACATATGTGAGATTTTATATTATAAATATACATATATGTATTATACATATATACATATGATATATACATATATATATGATAGGCACATTATATATATGTGTGTGTGTATGTGTGTGTGTTTGTGTGCATGCCTGCATGCTCAGTTTTGTGTGACTCTCTGTGACCGCATGAACTGTAATACCTAATTTCCTAGTTAGCTATATACAATATATAGTGTGTGTATATATATATTGTGTGTATATATATATATAAAATATGAAATTGAAAGTGAAGTCGCTAAGTTGTGTCCAACTCTTCGAGACCCCGTGGACTGAAGCCCACCAGGCTCCTCTGTCCATTAGATTCTCCAGGCAAGAATACTGGAGTGAGTTGCCATTTCCTTCTCCAGGGGATCTTCCTGACCCAGGAATTGAACCCAGGTCTCCCGCATTGCAGGCAGACGCAGGCAGACACTTTAACCTCGGATCCACCAGGAATCCCATTATATATATCAGATCAGATCAGTCGCTCAGTCCTGTCCGACTCTTTGCGACCCCATGAATCGCAGCACACCAGGCCTCCCTGTCCATCACCAACTCCCGGAGTTCACTGAGACGTCCATTGAGTTTAGTGATGCCATCCAGCCATCTCATCCTCTGTTGTCCTCTTCTCCTCTTGCCCCCAATCCCTCCCAGCATCAGAGTCTTTTCCAATGAGCCAACTCTTCTTATGAGGTGGCCAAAGTACTGGAGTTGCAACTTTAACATCAT
>NW_011494959.1:2734297-2735013 GCF_000754665.1 Bison bison bison | reverse complement strand
AATTTCATGGCTGCAGTCACCATCTGCAGTGATTTTGGAGCCCCAAAAATAAAGTCTGACACTGTTTCCACTGTGCCTGATGAACTATGGAATGAGGTTCGTGACATTGTACAGGAGACAGGGATCAAGATCATCCCCATGGAAAAGAAATGCAAAAAAGCAAAATGACTGTCTGTGGAGGCCTTACAAATAGCTGTGAAAAGAAGAGAAGCGAAAAGCAAAGGAGAAAAAGAAATATATAAGCATCTGAATGCAGAGTTCCAAGGAATAGCAAGAAGAGATAAGAAAGCCTTCTTCAGTGATCAATGCAAAGTAATAGAGGAAAACAACAGAATGGGAAAGACTACAGATCTGTTCAAGAAAATTAGAAATACCAAGGGAACATTTCATGCAAAGATGAGCTTGATAAAGGACAGAAATGGTATGGACTTAATAGAAGCAGAAGATATTAAAAAGAGATGGCAAGAATACACAGATGATCTGTACAAAAAAGATCTTCACAACCCAGATAATCATGACGGTGTGATCACTGACCTAGAGCCAGACATCCTGGAATGTGAAGTCAAGTGGGCCTTAGAAAGCATCACTACGAACAAAGCTAGTGGAGGTGATAGAATTCCAGTGGAGCTATTTCAAATCCTGAAAGATGATGCTGTGAAAATGCTGCACTCAATATGCCAGCAAATTTGGAAAACTCAGCAGTGGCCACAGGGCTG
>NW_011494959.1:2729286-2734097 GCF_000754665.1 Bison bison bison | reverse complement strand
AATTTTCATTCCAATCCCAAAGAAAGGCAATGCCAAAGAATGCTCAAACTACCGCACAATTGCACTCATCTCACACGCTAGTAAAGTAATGCTCAAAATTCTCCAAGCCAGGCTTCAGCAATATGTGAACCATGAACTTCCTGATGTTCAAGCTGGTTTTAGAAAAGGCAGAGGAACCAGAGATCAAATTGCCAACATCCGCTGGATCATGGAAAAAGCAAGAGAGTTCCAGAAAAACATCTATTTCTGCTTTATTGACTATGCCAAAGTTGTCTTAAATGGATTCAAATATACACTCTTATTAGTATTGTATCTCAGTTCATGTTGCTCCAACGTCCTCACTGATACTTGATTCTGTCTGTATTTTTCAACTTAGCCATTTAGTTGAAAAGTAGTATCCACTTGCGGCTTTTATGTGTTTTTCTCTGATGACTAATGTGAACCATATTTCTAATATTCAATGGCCTTTTGAACCTTCTCTTTTACAAAATGTTAAGTCTTTTACCCATTAAAATAATCTGATTATCTGGTTTTCTTTGACTAGCAGAAAATAGTTAATTATTTTGGCTAGGAGATCTTTATACATATATGAATTATGAATACATTTTCCACTTTATAGTTTAAATTTTCACCCTCTATCTGGTGCATTTTGATACACCGAGGTTCTTAATTTTAATATAGCTTAATTTGTCTTTTTTGCAAGTTTTGCCTCCTGTCTTAAAATATTATTATCTGCTCTAGTATTGAAAAATTACTTCTTGATATCTCCTTCTCAAACCTTTATAATATTTTTCTTTCACATTTACGTCTGTAACCCATTTGGCTTTTATTTTTATATATAATTGTGAGATACCAATGAAGAAATTTGCTTTTCATAAATACTGGATTGACCAAAATATTTGTTGAGGATTTTTCCATAAGATGGAATGGAAAATCCAAATGAACCCTTTTGGCCAGCTCAGTAGATGTTGAATTGGCATGTATTGAGATCACGATCATTTCCACATTTCACTGACATTATAAGCACTGTTAATTAAAGATGATATATTTTGATGTAGCTTCCTAGGTGGCCCAGTGGTAAAGAATCCATCTGCCAATGTGGGAAATGCAGGTTTGATCCCTGGGTGGGGAAGATCCTACGGAGGAGGAATTGGCAACACACTCTAGCATTTTTGCCTGAAAAATTCCATGGACAGAGGGACAGAGGAGCTTGGTGGGCCACAGTCCATGGGTGGCAAAGATTTGGATATGATTGACCACACATGCACACCATACAGAATCTATATCTTGTTTATATTGTTTTCTTCTTTTATTCTTTTATCTGAACACAATGTGTAAGTATAGCTTTGTAGTTCATTGTAGTATTATATTTAGTACTATGTAAGGAGAAATATCAATAACCTCAGATATGCAGATGACACCACCCTTATGGCAGAAAGGAACTCAAAAGCCTCTTGATGAAAGTGAAAGAGGAGAGTGAAAAAGTTGGCTTAAAGCTCAACATTCAGAAAATGAAGATCATGGCATCCAGTCCCATCATTCATGGGAAATAGATGGGGAAACAGTGGAAACAGTGTCAGACTTTATCTTTTGGAGCTCCAAAATCACTGCAAATGGTGACTGCAGCCACGAAATTAAAAGACGCATACTCATTGGAAAGAAAGTTATGACCAACCTAGATAGCATATTCAAAAGCAGAGACATTACTTTGCCAACAAACGTCCGTCTAGTCAAGGCTGTGGTTTTTCCAGTGGTCATGTATGGATGCAAGAGTTGGACTATGAAGAAAGTTGAGCACTGAATAATTGATGCTTTTGAACTGTGGTGTTGGAGAAGACTCTTGAGAGTCCCTTGGACTGCAAGGAGATCCAACCAGTCCATTCTGAAGGAGATCAGCCCTAGGTGTTCTTTGGAAGGAATGATGCTAAAGCTGAAACTCCAGTACTTTGGCCACCTCATGTGAAGAGTTGACTTATTGGAAAAGACTCTGATGCTGGGATGGATTGGGGACAGGAGGAAAAGGGGACGACAGAGGATGAGATGTCTGGATGGAATCACAGACTCGATGGAATTGAGTTTGAGTGAACTCCGGGAGTTGGTGATGGACAGGGAGGCCTGGCATGCTGTGATTCATGGGGTTGCAAAGAGTTGGACATGACTGAGCGACTGAACTGAATATTGCTAAGATTGTTCTTCTACTAGAAGGTTATTTTGCCTTTCTTTTTGGCTCTTTTTTTTTTTTTTTTTTTTTTTTTACTCATCTCTTTGTATATCCACATGACTTTGTAATCTATTTATTAATTTCTGAGGGGGAAAAAAGTTATGAATACATTGATTGATATTGCCAACATATAAATAAATTTGACCTATTTACAATGGAGTCTCTATAAACAAACATGCTATTTAGTTTGATCATCAATAATTTTTTGAATAATATTTTTTAGATTTTAGTGTTAAATTCTTACCAACTTTTGTCATATGTGATATTTTTATTGCTGTGTCAGTGATACCACTTCTTAAATTTCCAATTGTGTTGTTCTATTTCTATAGAACTTTTTTTTCATATTGACCTTGGATTCGATGATAGCACATTCATTAATTTAATAAGATGGTTCATAGAATATTTGAATTTTTAGTTTGTCATTTTATCTTTAAGAAAATGACAATTTTACTAATAGTTCTTTACCTTCATTTCTTATCATTATAAGAAATTTTTTTTACCCATTTTTTGCCTCTCTTTTACCCTTGCCTTACTGCAATGTTCAGACTCTTCATTAAAATATTAAAGTGGAAATAGTGAGTATCTTTTTCCTCTTCACCCTCTACAAGTTTTCAACCTGTATTTTTAAATCACCAAATATATTTACCTTCTATGTTTTCTGTAGATAATTCTTGTCATTTAAACCTGGGATGACCCAAAGGGATGGTATGTGGGGGGAGGTGGGAGAGGGGTTCAGGATTGGGAACACGTGTACACCCAGGGCAGATTCATGTTGATGTATGGCAAAACCAATACAATATTGTAAGTAATTAGCCTCTAATTAAAATAAAAATATTTAAATTTTTAAAAAATCACTTTTTGTCCTGGCTTACTGAAAGATTTTTTTTTTTTTTAATATATTCAAATTGGATGTTTTACCTTACGTTCTTCAGTGAAAGTTCATTTAAGATATAGAAGCTTGTCAGATTTTTTTTTTTTCTTTTTTGTTACTTCTTTCATCCCAGAGACTAGTAAGGTAATCTGTACAAACAGAAATCCAATAATTACTAAGTTATTTTTTAAACCATGGTTTTACTATTTTGTTCATTCCTAGATCTTTATAAGTCTTCCCAATTAAGCTTTAAAAAAAATAACAGAGGTGAGTGATATAATTATTTATTTTATATCTCTGTTTCTACAGCTCTTTCAATATTATAGGAGTGATCCTAGGAACAAAGAAGCACCCCAAGCCTTAGACTCATAAGAAAATTACAATATAGCTTCCATTTATTGAGCACTTCTTATTTACCAGGCAATGCTAAGCAGCTTCTCTGCATAGTAGCTAAAAGCACAGACTCAAAAACCAGAATGACTTGGTTCTGACTCTACCTCCAATATTACTGCTTTCTTAGGCAACTGTCTGATTGCCCTGTGTCTCTGGCACACAGTAGCTACAAAATGTTTTGGCTTTCATGAGCTTGTTTATGTTTCTAAAATCGTCCATTAAACTTATATTCTGTCTTTAAAAATTAGTTTCTGAAACTAAGGAGAATGCAGTGCTTTTGAAATTCCTTCCAAAGTAATATACTTCTTTTTTTTTTTTCCCAGGTTTCCCCTTTCTACCTATAATCCCCTACTGGGACTTTTATAACTACCTGTATAACTATTCTATTCTATCTCCATTACTTGGGCAAGCCTCGAACTCCTTATGCCTCTGTTTTCTCATGTATGAAATGGGTATAATAATAGTGCATATATCATATGTTATTTATACTATTTATATTCCTTAATCCCACAAAGTACTTCTCCCCTCTACTGTCTCACCTCTCCCCCTGTCAGAGAGAGAGAGAAAAATTCTCACCACGGTCTTCTTTTTTTTTTTTGAAAATATGTACCATGAGGTACTTTAGTTATTTTCAGTATTCATCCCACTAGCATAATATCTAAGACAGAACTATGTCATACCATATTTCTTTTTTTTTTTTCTGAAAAATTTCACAATATAATGTTGATAGTTTACCATGAAGAAATTAAGAAAAGAGAATAGTTTCTAATGTTTATCCAAGTATTGACTGTTCGTAGTGCTCTTTACTCCTTCCTGTATTTCCCAGTTTTGTTTTGATATTATCATCATTCATAAAGGACTTTATCATTTTTTATAGCTCGTGCATGCTTCCTTAGCTTTCATTTCTCTGAAGGTGTTTTCACCCCCATACATGTGCTATTTTTAAAGGAAAATGTAATAAATACAATTTTACTGAAATTTCACACAAAGAGAAGGAATTACTGAACTTCAATCATTTTCTTATTACAAGAGATTTTCCTAACAGACTTATTTCTATGGTTAAGAAAACAGATTATTGAGAATTTGAGTTTTGTTGTTCAAATGTTTCAATTTTAGACAATATCTAATTGACTTCTTACTATAAAAGATAAAGTTAATATCTCTCCTATACTTTCTCCCATCTTTATTCCTTTACTTCCCAATTTTTAAATATAAATTTATATGGATACTATTCTTTTACTGATATATAACTTTACATTTAGTTCAGGTATACAACATAATGATGCTATGCTGCTGCTGCTAAGTCACTTCAGTGGCATCCGACTC
>NW_011494959.1:2725980-2728522 GCF_000754665.1 Bison bison bison | reverse complement strand
CTCTCTGATTCATTTATTTCTACCATTCTATCTTCTAATTCACTAATCCTATCTTCTGCCTGTTATTCTACTATTTGTTGGCTCCAGAGTGTTTTTAATTTCATTTATTGCATTATTCATTATATATTGACTCTTTTTTATTTCTTCTAGGTCCTTGTTAAACCTTTCTTGCATCTTCTCAATCCTTGTCTCCAGGCTATTTATCTGTGATACTGAAAGATTTTTCATGAAAGGGTGTTGAATTTTAGTTAAGTGCTTCTATATGGCTTGTGTTGATATATATATATATTTTCTATCATGATTCTTCTTGACAAGATTTAGGATTTATTGTTCTGTCAGCCTCATAAAAGTAAAGGTCACCTTCAATTTTTTTTTTCAGAAATTTTGTGCGAGATTACAGTTATTTCTTTTTTAAAATAGTTATAAAAATTTACTATTAAAAGCATCTGGTACTGGAGTTTCCTGTGGCAACATTTTTAAAATAACAAATTTAATTTCTTTAACAGATGCTTCACTAGTAAGATTTTATATATCACTTCTTAAGTAAATTGTAATCTGTGGACATTTGTTCATTCTAACTAAATTATGTTTCCCTTCTTCAAAGTTATTCATAATGATCTTTAGTTATTTGTATTACAGATCTATATTTATGCCATCTTTTCCATTTTTATTTTTGTTATTTTGTTTTTTATCTTTTTTGCCTTGATCAATCTCGTTAAGGATTAACAAATTAACAAATTTCAGTCTTTTCAAAATTCTAATTTTTGACTTTGTCTTTTTCTCTATTCTACAGTAGTTTTCAAATGTCCTTCATTTGTTTTCATTTTAGTATTCCTTTCTTTTTTTCACACTCATCCTTGAAATAAAAAGTTTTTTTTTTAATTCACCCATTCTTCTTTTTATATATGCCTATGTCATATTTTTTTTCTTTAAACATTGCTTAAATTATATCTCACAAGTTTTGATCTGTTATATTTTATTATAATTCAGTTCAGTAATTTTCTGTTATCTATGCTGATTCATTTCTTGACCTATGAGTTGTTTAGGAATGTATTATTTAGTTTTCAGGTAGTACACCTTTTTCTAGTATAATTTTATTACTGCTTTCCATTTTAATCCCATAATTAGATAAAATAATTTGAATTACTTCAAATATTTTAATATTTCAACTTATTTAAATATTTTAAATTTTGTTGAAGCTTTGTTATAATTCACCACATGGTTGTTTTTGATGAACTTTATATATGTACTTACAAACAAAATACATTCTGTTGTTGTTGAGTGAGTATTCTACATATGTCAGTTTGTGTTATGATCTTCAGAACCTTTTTTTCCCTCTATTTTTGAGTGATTTTCTATCATCTGTGAAGAGATATGCTGATAATTGAAGTCAAAATAATTCCAAATGGATTTCATTTCAATGAATTTTTAATATTGCCTCACATTATTCTAAATTTTATCCATTCTGGAGAAGATTCAGGTGAGAGATCTATGTCTTGGTCATTGAAATAATCTTTAAATGGATGACAGCAATCCATTTATGGCATAAGTTTATACTAAACACACATCTTGGGCAGCTTTCCAGAATTGTCCATTAACAATTTTTTTTTTTAAATAAGTGTTTCTAGTTAATGCAATCAAGTGGAAAAACATTTATTTCATATCTAAATATTATTTTTAAATCTAACACTATAGCATTTTTGTGAATGTATATAGTTAAGTATTAAAGGAGCATGATATTTTGATAAAATCTGTGCTTAGCTTTCAATATTAAAAAAAAAAAAGACAACTTCAAATATGCTATCTGGCTAGTTATCCTATAAATTGCAGAAGATGATTCTTATTGTGAACTTTTTCCCTTACCAAATATTCTTAGATTATATTTGAGGTTAACAAATATCAAGTCAGCATTTTTAAATTGAGAGATGTTATATAAAATGGTAATGTTAATGCTTTGGAACTGTTAGAAATTTGACAAAACCAATGCTGTAACCTGCAATGGCATTTTCTCTGCAACCTACAGCCTCCAGTTTTGGGACAGGTATCTTGATCTTAGTAGCTTCACCCACTTAAGTTCCCTGCCTAGCAAATGTAGAGAGATATTTGTGAGTCCTGCCTTAAATAAAGTTGTGTGATCTTTAAGCATCCTAATAGTCATCATTCAGTCCACATCTTGTCAAATGGAGTGTGTTTGGGCTGCTGATCGAGTGGAGAATATTGCAGATCAAACTGTAACAGAGGTTGTGAGGAGCAACTGGCAAATAATATGTGAAGGAGTGTGCATTTCATTTGTAAAACCATAAGTTTGAACGTTATTCTAACAATCACATGCTTGGAGTTTATTAGTGAAATTTTAATTAGGCGGAAGTTATATCTGTTAGTTTTTTAATTAAGAAAAAAGATTGAATACAGAAGAAGAACACAACCCTAATGGTGGTAACAGGACATCAGAAATTGTAGAAACGATGGAAAACAAACTGGACGGAAAGAATGAGACCTAATTATTACCTTTAAGGAGCCTTCTTCTTTTTTTTTTTTTTTT
>NW_011494959.1:2725117-2725767 GCF_000754665.1 Bison bison bison | reverse complement strand
ACAAAGTAGAGCTTGCTTTTCATGTTCTGTTCTGGCTTCAGCAGTCACACAAGATAATTTCCTCTGTATTCTACTGGTTACAGTGAGACCACAAGTCTATCTAGATTCAGGGAGTGGAGGCATAGACCCCATGTCATAATGGGAGGAGTGTTGAAGAATTTTCAACCACATTTGAAAACTATCACAGCTGTGAGAATAACACAAGAAACCAACATGGAACATTAAAAAGGCATCTTTAAATGGTAGTCATCTGGATAATCCAGAGTATGCTTATTTTTTTTTTTAAATTTTTTATTCCTTTATTTCTCATGTGTTCCCCATCCTGAACCCTCCTCCCTCCTCCCTCCCCATACCATCCCTCTGGGTCGTCCCAGTGCACCAGCCCCAAGCATCCAGCATCGTGCATTGAACCTGGACTGGCATCTCGTTTCATACATGACATTTCACATGTTTCAATGCCATTCTCCCAAATCTTCCCACCCTCTCCCTCTCCCACAGAGTCCATAAGCCTCTTCTATACATCAGTGTCTCTTTTGCTGTCTCGTATACAGGGTTATCGTTACCATCTTTCTAAATTCCATATATATGCGTTAGTATACTGTATTGGTGTTTTTCCTTCTGGCTTACTTCACTCTGTATAATAGGCTCCA
>NW_011494959.1:2724213-2724894 GCF_000754665.1 Bison bison bison | reverse complement strand
AGGTGTATATGTACCTCAGCTTTCTTATCCATTCATCTGCTGATGGACATCTAGGTTGCTTCCATGTCCTGGCTATTATAAACAGTGCTGCGATGAACATTGGGGTACACGTGTTTCTTTCCCTTCTGGTTTCCTCAGTGTGTATGTCCAGCAGTGGGATTGCTGGATCATAAGGCAGTTCTATTTCCAGTTTTTTAAGGAATCTCCACACTGTTCTCCATAGTGGCTATACTAGTTTGCATTCCCACCAACAGTGTAAGAGGGTTCCCTTTTCTCCACACCCTCTCCAGCATTTATTATTTGTAGGTTTTTGGGTCGCAGCCATTCTGACTGGTGTGAAATGGTATCTCATAGTGGTTTTGATTTGCATTTCTCTGATAATGAGTGATGTTGAGCATCTTTTCATGTGTTTGTTAGCCATCTGTATGTCTTCTTTGGAGAAATGTCTATTTAGATCTTTGGCCCATTTTTTGATTGGGTCATTTATTTTTCTGGAGTTGAGCTGGAGGAGTTGCTTGTATATTTTTGAGATTAGTTGTTTGTCGGTTGCTTCATTTGCTATTATTTTCTCCCATTCTGAAGGCTGTCTTTTCACCTTGCTAATAGTTTCCTTTGATGTGCAGAAGCTTTTAAGTTTAATTAGGTCCCATTTGTTTATTTTTGCTTTTATTTCCAATATTC
>NW_011494959.1:2722978-2723651 GCF_000754665.1 Bison bison bison | reverse complement strand
AGGATCCTGCTGTGATGTATGTCAGAGAGTGTTTTGCCTATGTTCTCCTCTAGGAGTTTTATAGTTTCTGGTCTTACGTTGAGATCTTTAATCCATTTTGAGTTTATTTTTGTATATGGTGTTAGAAAGTGTTCTAGTTTCATTCTTTTACAAGTGGTTGACCAGATTTCCCAGCACCACTTGTTAAAGAGATTGTCTTTAATCCATTGTATATTCTTGCCTCCTTTGTCAAAGATAAGGTGTCCATATGTGCGTGGATTTATCTCTGGGCTTTCTATTTTGTTCCATTGATCTATATTTCTGTCTTTGAGCCAGTACCATACTGTCTTGATAACTGTGGCTTTGTAGTAGAGCCTGAAGTCAGGTAGGTTGATTCCTCCAGTTCCATTTTTCTTTCTCAAGATCGCTTTGGCTATTCGAGGTTTTTTGTATTTCCATACAAATAGTGAAATTATTTGTTCTAGCTCTGTGAAGAATACTGTTGGTAGCTTGATAGGGATTGCATTGAATCTATAAATTGATTTGGGTAGTGTACTCATTTTCACTATATTGATTCTTCCAATCCATGAACATGGTATATTTCTCCATCTATTAGTGTCCTCTTTGATTTCTTTCACCAGTGTTTTATAGTTTTCTATATATAGGTCTTTAGTTTCTTTAGGTAGATATATTC
>NW_011494959.1:2721558-2722878 GCF_000754665.1 Bison bison bison | reverse complement strand
TTTTGTCAAAGGCTTTCTCTGCATCTATTGAGATAATCATATGGTTTTTGTTTTTCAATTTGTTAATGTGGTGTATTACATTGATTGATTTGCGGATATTGAAGAATCCTTGCATCCCTGGGATAAAGCTCGCTTGGTCATGGTGTATGATCTTTTTAATGTGTTGTTGGATTCTGATTGCTAGAATTTTGTTTAGGATTTTTGCATCTATATTCATCAGTGATATTGGCCTGTAGTTGCCTTCTTCTGTTCCCCAAGTTCCAGATCTTTGAAGCAGAAAAACAAGGAAAAATTCCCCACAATGAGCAACATATGTATATATTATATGAGTTACCTGCAATGGTCAGGAAGTTTAGTGCTCAAAATCCAGGGTCTATGCCACATAACATCATTTAATGTTAACATAGCTTAATGGCAGTTTCTGGAATAATGACAATCATTAAAAAAAAAAAAGTGTCATTTTCTGGAATCAGGATATTCATTTAGAGGGAACCTGAAGGAAAATTCACCTGATCCTAAGTTTCTAAACCATATGAAGTCAGAGGTTATTACATCATTTTGCCTAGAAATGTTGTTAATCTAATTGTTTAAGATAAGGATGCAATTTTCAGAGAGGAAGAAGTTAAACTTTCCAGCATTTGTGGCAGATTAAGTAGTTATTGACATTCATTTCTAAAGCGAGAAATAATTCACTGTGGAAGCTATTTGCTTCTTCAGATCCATAGACACAGCCAGGGCAACTGGATTTGGATGTACTTCCAAACTGAAAGAAAATTAATTGCCTAATTTCTCAGAGTCCATGTACATTCTGGGATGTGCTCTGACTGAACAAAACAAAATAGCAAGATTTTAAATACCAAGAGCATTATCTTACACTAAGAAAAATAGATGAAACTAAGTCTTTTTTAAATTACAAGACAGAGAAAGAAACAATTGAAAAGAATGTAACATTTGGATAACTAACTAGACAGAGAAACACAGAAGAAGGTCTCTTTTTTTGAAAAATATGAGTAATTTTGTTTTCTCCTAAGCCAGTATGACAACATATATCTGCCAGGAAAGTAAAAAATAAAAATGCCTAATACCATAACATTTGAATAATACTATAGTAATCATTGGATTATAGAACTGATATAGCTTAAAAGTTCACAAGAAAACTGTTTCTTCCACCTTAATTTATATATATATAAACATATATATGCTCAGATGCAGGTCAAGAATCAACAGTTAGAACTAGACATGGAACAACAGACTGGTTCCAAATCGGGAAAGGAGTATATCAAGGCTGTATATTGTCACCCTGCTTATTTAACTTATATG
>NW_011494959.1:2696704-2721458 GCF_000754665.1 Bison bison bison | reverse complement strand
GTAACTGCAGTGAGAAATTAGTCATAAGACTTACATGGATGAGTCTCAAAGAGTGATTTCAGCACAGTACCATAAACCTACCCCTATAACATGTCTCAGTGTAAATTTTTATGGCTGCAGTTCTTTTAGAGCATTAATTTTTACTTGCCAGAGTACATCATGAGAAACGCTGGGCTGGTGGAAGCACAAGCTGGAATCAAGATTGCCGGGAAAAATATCAATAATCTCAGATATGCAGATGACACCACCCTTATGGCAGAAAGTGAAGAGGAACTAAGGAGCATCTTAATGAAAGTGAAAAAGGAGAGCGAAAAAGTTGGCTTAAAACGCAACATTCAGAAAACTATGATCATGGCATCTGGTCCCATCACTTCAGGGCAAATAGATGGGGAAACAGTGGAAACAGTGACAGACTTTATTTTTAGGGGGTCCAAAATCACTTCAGATGGTGACTGCAGTCATGAAATTAAAAAATTTTTGCTCTTTGGAAAAGTTATGACCAAACTATACAGCATATTAAAAAGCAGAGATATTTCTTTGCCAACAAAGGTCCATCTAGTTAAAACAAGGGTTTTTTTAGTAGCCATGTATGGATGTGAGTTGGACTATAAAGAAAGTTGAGCCTCGGATAACTCATGCTTTTGAACTGTGGTGTTGGAGAAGACTCTTGAGAGACCCTTGGAACTGCAGGGAGATTCAACTAGTCCATCCTAAAGGAAATCAGTCCTGAATATTCTAGAAGGACTGATGCTGAAGCTGAAACTACAATACTTTCCACCTGATGTGAAGAACTCACTTATTTGAAAAGAATCTGATGTTGGGAAAGGTTGAAGGTGGGAGGAGAAGGGGACAGCAGAGGATGAGATGGTTGGATGGCATCACCGACTCAAGGGACATTAGTTTGAGTAGGCTCTGGGAGTTGGTAATTGACAGGGAGGCCTGATATGCTGCCATCCATGGGTTTGCAAAGAGTCAGACATGATTGAGTGACTGAACTGAACTGATATATATATGTCACAACACACATAGATGGAAAAAGTTTTTATAATCTGCTATGACTGTGTTTGTTTGCCCAAATATTATCTGAATGAACAGTTGAAGGTTTCCAAAGATGTCTGCATCTTATTCTTCACCCACCTTGAACTTCCAAAGTATTCCCTGTGAAGAAGTATTATGAAAATATAAACAGTTGGCCTTGAAACTTAAATATATAATTGGAATTTCCCCCTCCCTATCCAGATAAAGAAATAGCTCTTGTTGAAGCCTGAGATGGCTAGTAATTCAAAATCTACTTTATAGTTTTATTTCAAGCCCATTCAGCTCAATATAGACAGAAGTTTAAAGCTAATACCAAGTGAAGCCAATGACATATTTTTTAAGCATTTAAGAGAACTCATCAGCTAGTTTCTACTGGCTTTTTTTGTTTGTTTGTTTGGCACTCAGTTGTGTCTGACTCTGTTATGCTATCCACTGTAGCCCTCCAGGCTCCTCTGTCCATGGGATTCTCCCAGCAAGAATATTGGGGTGGGTCATCATGCCCTCCTCCAGGGCATCTTCTGGACCCAGGGATCAAATCCATGTCTTCTATGTTTGCAGCACTGGCAGATGGGTTCTTTACCACTAGCGCCACCTGGTAAGCCACAAGCAGAGAGAAATAAGGTAGTTATAAAGGAGATGAGGAAGTAAAAAGTAAATTACAGGGAGAACAATAGTAGAGAGTATTTGGATGTGGGAAAGAAAGAGAAACATGAAAGATTTCTTTCACAAAGCTCACTTGGCTTAATGGTGAATCTCTCTGAAGCAGAATACAAAGGAGGAGGGCCACATTTTGGAGGGAAGATAAAGATATTGGTTTTAGATAAATTAATTGAGATTTCAGTACTTAATAAATGAATCTGTTGTCTCTTCAAAGTATTAATAACTGAGACATCAAGGGCTATGATTAATCAGGAGGATGTTGGCTAATTCCCTGGACTAGGGTCCTACAGACCCCATGACATGCTGGACTCTGGGGAAGATAAGAGGTGCCTAACTGTGGATGGTTAGGAGATCCATCACATCAATTAGGAGCAAGGATCCCCAGTCCAAACAGATGATACTTACAGGTATGAGACAGCAGCTTAAGCCAACTCATACAGTGTATTTCAAGTGTCTGTAGTCATATCCGTGCACCAGTATGAATCAGTCATGGAAATGTGGGCTTTCATATTAGATAATGGTAGTGATGCAGTCACTAAGTTGTGTCCTACTGTTTGTAACCTATGGACTATAGCCCACCAGGCTTTTCTGTCCATGGGGATTCTTCAGGCAAGAATACTGGAATAAGTAGCCATTCCCTTCTCCAATGTATCTTCCCCACCCAGGGATCAAACCTAGGTCTCTTGCATTGCAGGCGGATTCTTTACTGATTGAGCCACCAGAGAAGCTCACATATTAGGAGAAGAATCTGTACTAGAGGCAGATGTTTGGGAGTTTTTTCTCTTTGCACTAGTGACCAGAGTCCTTCATATGGGTAGAATTTCTACTCTTTCTGTTGTATTATTCAATAAAGCTTTTACTCAATTTCTTACAGGCTTATTTCTCAAAGAACAGGGGATATTCTTTTCTCCGTGCCTTGAACTAAATTAATTAAATGGTTCTTTTATGTAAAAGTGTCAAACAAAGAATAATAACTGGAAAAAAAAAAAAAAAAACTCAAAGACAGATTTACTCATAGGGAGTTTTAAGCAAGTTACTTTTAATTTTCTACTTGGGTTAATCATTAGACTAGATATCATCTATTTTAGCTTATTAATCATTTCTTTCTTTTCTTCCATGTCTAAAATGCAAAGCGGGATATCTATACTCACAGCATGTCTCAGAGTGTCAAGTAGTGTGAAGAGTCTTAGATTTTATCCTTCTTGCAAGCTAACAGGTGAGCCTGCCACTGTTTTATGGATGCTAGCAGAAGGCATGACACTCTGGAGTCAAATAATTTTATTAATCACAGCAATTCCAGGAGCCAGAATATCAGCATTTTCTTGAGCAAAGTTCCTCAATCTGCAGTTCCCTTGGGGCATGGCAAAGATGGCCAGATGAAGCCTGCACGTGAGTGAAATTTCTAATAGGAGAGAAACTTTGAGTTTAGGAAACCTAATCTTTGATCACAGATACTAAGCTTGATTTCCCTTTCATTCCAGACAGAGACACTATTTTACTGTATTGGGCTATGAACAGATCTGCCCTTTGTGTTGAAAGGAGATATTTCTAGCTTTCAAGGCTCTTTGCCGAGTAAACATCATTGAAAGTAATCTTGATCAAGATATGCAGGAAAATAAGAGATTTATAGAAGACTGTCTCCCAGTAATACCTGTCCCTCATTTTTCACAATTCTGACTTCTGGGAAATGTCCTCATAAGAGCACATCTCCACTGACTATTTTGGTTAACTTGACAGACAGTGTCTAGGACCAAATCTGTCCCATTTTTCTCCTTCTGCATTTAACCTAGGCTGTTGCATGGGTCTAAGCAGCAGGATGAGCCCTTCCTGCAGATTTCAAATATGTCCTGGCATGCTGGTCTCTACTGGCTGAACAAATCCCATAAACTATCAGGGTCTACCTTAGAAAGCCATGTTCTATTTTTCAGTTTCTAAATTTTCCATTCCATGAGACATGGATCCAGTGCCCCAGGACTTAGTACTAATTACCAGACTCCACCTCTGTGCAAAAAGTGAATTTTAGGAGGAATTCCCTGACTTAGAGCATGAGTTTATGGTAAACAGTGGAGAATGTGTGAGGAGAGGGATAGTTTGAGAGTTTAGGACTGAAAATGCTATCATATTTAGAACAGATAACCAACAAGGACCTACTGTGCAGCATGGGGGAGTCTCTTCAATATTCTGTAGTAACCTAAATGGGAAAAGAACTTTAAAAAGAATAGATACATGAATATATATAACCAAATCACTTTGCTATACTCCTGGAATTAACACAACATTGTTAATCAACTGTGCTCCAGTATAAAATAAAGAAGATTTTAAATAAATAAAATTGGGAAAATAGTTCTATGGAACATCAAAATTCAAAGGATACAACTGAACTGAGGATAATCTGAAAGTACTCTAAGGCCAGAGGAGAATTTTTTTAAACACTTAAAGATCACTTATAACCATATCTAATGAGCAAGGTACCATGTTTCTGAAAAGGAGGCAGGTTAATACCTGGTTTTTACCCAAGAACTGTAGTCCGAAGTCCCCAGTTTAGTTTGAATAATTGGCTTAGTACACAAGCACATTTTTATTGAACTTATAAAGATCTGCTATGTTCCTCACTTTCATCTGCATGGCATGGTAATGAATTCAGCCAAATGGTCATTATCTTTATGGTCTAAGACTGCTTATTTAACAAGGTAATCTAGCTAACTTAACTTAAAATGAGTATAGCCTTATTCCCTCCTAAAGGAAATCAACCCTGAATATTCTTTGAAAGGACTGATTCTGAAGCTGAACCCCTAAAACTCTGGCCTCCTGATGCTAAGAACTGACTCACTGGAAAAGAGCCTTATGCTGGGAAAGATTGAAGGACAAAGGAGAAGTGGGTGGCAGAAGATGAGATGGTTAGATAGCATCACCAACTCAATGGATGTGAATTTGAGCAGAATCTGAGAGACAGTGAAGGACAGAGGAGCTTGGCATACTGAAGTCCATGGGGTTACAAAGAGTCAGACGTGACTTAGACACTGAACAACAAGGCTTATTTCTGAGACTCCTTTCAGGATGCCACTCGGGGTGTATACTAGTCAGAATGACCTGAAGTTGCCTTTACAGGAAAGAATGAAGCATAATACCTAAGAATGGTGGAGATAGGAGCCTGAAATGGGTGTATATAATCTCCAAGTTGTTCATCCTGATCATTATCCAGGAAGTAATTAAGAGTGTATTATCCCATTCTGGTTACAGTCATATTCAGAGACAAACATCCTTCCTAAATATGAGAACAAAAAAGAACTAAGGTGGCAGTCAGAAAATGTTTTATTGTGTTGGCCAAAAAGTTCATTTCGGCTTTTCTGTAATATCCTATGGAAAATCCCAAACAAACTTTTTGGCCAATCCATCAATTTTGGAAGAGACGTTTCTAATATGCAAACATACCAGATATCTTTAAATGGTAAAAAGCATGGAAGATCCACTGAATATCTTGCAAATCATTTATTGTTAAGTGGTTTTTGTGACAAAAGCCTACCAGTATCAGATTTCAGATGATCCAGAAATTGAAAATGACATGTATTATTTTCAAGGGCTGAATAGTATAGCAGAGTCAGCAATTGAGCTAGAGCAGCAAATCTCTAAACTAAAAAAGCATCAACAACAGTAATGCATAACATTTCTAGCTCCTGGGGTCTCCTACACCATGTAAGCTGGGTCATCTAAGTATAAAAATTAATGGAGGTTGGCAACTATCACATAAATAACTCCCATAAAAATGATGCCTCTCATTCCGTACATGAATAATTTCAGCCTCCACCATGCTCTTTCCTATTTAGCATGAGCATTATTTTGATGGACTTCCCTGATGGCTTGGTTGGTCAAGAATCTGCCTGCAGTGCCAGAGACCTGGGTTCAACCCCTGGGTCAGGAAGATCCCCTGAAGAAGGGAATGACAAGCCACTCCAGTATTCTTGCCTGGAGAATCCCATGGACAGAGGAGCCTGGTGGGCTACAGTGCATAGTATCACTAAGAGTTGGGCACAACTGAGCAACTCACGCTTTTATTTTTCTAGGGCTGCTATAACACAGTACCACAGACTGGGTGGCTTAAACAACAGAAATTCATTTTCTCACCATTCTAAAGGCCAGAAAATAAGGTCAAGGTAATTTGTTCTGAGGTCTCTCTCTTTGATTTGCAGATGACTTCCTTCTTGTCTTGTCACATGATGATCCTCTGTGTACATGCACCTTTGATATGTCCTTGTGTGTCCAAATTTCCTCTTCTGAGATGAACACCAGTCAGGTTGGATTAGGGCCCACCTCCATGCCTTCACTTCACCTTAATTACCTCTCTGAACTCTTATCTACAAATATTGTCATATCCTGAGCTACTTAGTTATAGAGCTGTTGACTAAAAAATATAGTCACAACCTGAAAGTGGAGAGTCATTTTTTCAGTGGCAATGTATAAGACTCCGAGCCTGGGAGACAGCATCACAGTAGCTCTGAGAAAACTGCTCCAAGGAGGCAGGAGCAGAAGGCAGACTATGTACAAATTTGCAACAGAGCAAGTAGGCAGTCTGAAGATCAAAAATCAAGTATCAAGTTAAGGAATTTAGCATTCTATGTATGGGAAGACACAAGTCTCTGGATTCACTGAATTCATTCCTTTCATATGCACCTCAGCTATCTGGGGGCTTGCCTGGTGGCTCAGATGGTAAAGAATCTGCCTGCAATGCAGGAGACCTGAGTTTGATCCCTGGGTTGGGAAGATCCCCTGGATAAGGAAATGGCAACCCACTCCAGTATTCTTGCTTGGAGAATTCCATGAACAGAGGAGCCTAGCAGTTGAAAATCCATGGGATCACGAGTCAGGCACAACTAAGCGACTAACTCAATTATCTGGGGGCAAATCCTGTTTCCTTGTTCATTCTAAGGAGTGGTACATACTGCTTCTTGCATTCCCCCAGGTCTTCAGCCATCACCATAGGAGGTGGCAGCATCTGCTGGATCAAAGTTCTGGGAGCCCTCACTCACTTTTCAGTTCAGTTCAGTCACTCAGTTGTGTCTGACTCTGCGACCACATGAGCTGCAGCATGCCAGGCCTCCCTGTCCACCACCAACTCCCGGAACCTACCCAAACTCATAACCATTGAGTCAGTGATGCCATTCAACCATCTCATCCTCTGTTGTCCCCTTCTCCTCCTGCCCCCAATCTTTCCCAGCATCAGGGTCTTTTCAAAGAGTCAGCTCTTTGCATCAGGTACCCAAAGTATTGTAGTTTCAGCTTTAACATCAGTCCTTACATTGAACACCTAGGACTGTTCTCCTTTAGGATGGACTGGTTGGATCTCCTTGAAGTCCAAGGGACTCTCAAGAGTCTTCTCCAACACCACAGTTCAAAAGCATCAATTCTTCAGCGCTCAGCTTTCTTCACAGTCCAACTCTCACATCCATACATGACCACTGGAAAAACCATAGCCTTGACTAGACGGACTTTTGTGGAAAAAGTAATGTCTCTGTTTTTTAATATGCTGTCTAGGTTGGTCATAACTTTCCTTCCAAGGAATATGGGTCTTTTAATTTCATGGCTGCAATCACCATCTGCAGTGATTTTGGAGCCCCCACAAATAAAGTCTCTCATTGTTTCCACTGTTTCCCCATCTATTTGCCATGAAGTGATGGGACCAGATGCCATGATCTTCATTTTCTGAATGTTGAGCTTTAAGCCAACTTTTTCACTCTCCTCTTTCACTTTCATCAAGAGGCTCTTTAGTTCTTCTTCACTTTCTACTGTAAGGGTGGTGTCATCTGCATATCTGAGTTTACTGATATTTCTCCCAGTGATCTTGATTCCAACCTGTGCTTCTTCCAGCCCAGTGTTTCTCATGATGTACTCTGCGTATAAGTTAAATAAGCAGGGTGACAATATGCAGCCTTGACGTACTTCTTTTTCTATTTGGAACCAGTCTGTTGTTTCATGTCCAGTTCTAACTGTTGCTTCCCGACCTGCATATAGGTTTCTCAAGAGGCCGGTCAGGTGGTCTGGTATTCCCATCTCTTTCAGAATTTTCCACAGTTTATTGTGATCCACGTAGTCAAAGGCTTTGGCATAGTCAATAAAGCAGAAATAGATGTTTTTCTGGAACTCTCTTGCTTTTTCCTTCATGTAGCAAATGTTGGCAATTTGATCTCTGGTTCCTTTGCCTTTTCTAAAACTGGCTTGAACATTTGGAAGTTCACAGTTCAGGTATTGCTGAAGCCTGGCTTGGAGAATTTTGAGCATTACTTTACTAGTCTGTAGAAACCAGATATCGCTGATGGCTATGATATTTATTGTTTATTGACATGGCAGGAGATATTTTCATTTCACAGAGCTTTAATATATGAATTTTGGAAGGATACAATTCAATCCATAACAGCATGTTTATTTATATATTCATGTTCCAAATTGTCCATCTCATCAGGGTTACTACCTTTCATACATTAGATGTCAGAAAAATTTCACTAACTTTCATGGAATAGACTCAGAAAAAGGAGAATTTTAGCAGGCAAGATTCAGCACAGGAAGAAAAGATGGTTTTGCCAATTCTATCATCCTGCAGAAGGCATGTGAGGGATGGTTTGGGACCCACAAGATGAATATACTATGTAGTGAAGGGACCTTCTTAGAATAAGCATCTGATCCACAGAGAAACACATGCAATTTCCAGATTTGAGTGTCAGGCTGTTTGGCTTGGCTTCTAAGACTTTCAAGAGTTGTCTGGAAGAAGGGGCATCTCGGGCATTGAATGAGTCTCTCATTTCCACAGGAGAGTGTGAGATGACCTGAGGTAGTGCCTCATAAGCGTCCCACCATCTCTTGTTCAGAGGGGATCACAGAATAATCCTCTAAGACTCAGACAGCAGTTCTTCAAGTCTTTCCCCTGGGATTTATGGAGAATACGCATGAGGTTGTCAGGACAATGTGGTGATGCCAATCTCCATCCAATTCCCTTGTATCATTTTTCTCACAACCCACGGTCAAGATTCATGATCATTTTCAGAAAAAACCCTACTTTTTGTAACAGCTAGATGTAGTTTTATTGTTTAATCGCTGCTGCTGAGTCGCTTCAGTCGTGTCCGACTCTGTGTGACCCCATAGATGGCAGCCCACCAGGCTCCCCAGTCCCTGGGATTGTCCAGGCAAGAACACCAGAGTTGATTGCCATTTCCTTCCCCAATGCAGGAAAGTGAAAAGTGAAAGTGAAGTCGCTCAGTCGTATCCGACTCTTCGCAACCCCATGGACTGCAGCCCACCAGGCTCCTCCGTCCATGGGATTTTCCAGGCAGGAGTACTGGAGTGGGGTGCCATCGCCTTCTGATCCCGTGGACTTTTGCCTACCAGGCTCCTCTGTCCATGGGATTTCTCAGACAAAAATACTGGAGTAGGTTGCTATTTCCTTCTCCAGGGGATCTTCCCAACCCAGGGATCAAACTCATGTCTCCTGCATTGGCAGGTGATTTCTTTACCATTCAGATAGCAGGGAAGCCACTACACATATACTACTTTGGGATAATCAACATCTGTCTGATTCTGATGCAAGAGGAATGATTTCTGGGTATTGGTTTGATTACAAGATGGAACGTGTGTATTCTGTAGACATAATGTGATTCTGGAGCAGTAAAATAACTCATTTTAAGAAAAAAACAAAAAGTTAAGGTTGAAGACAAAGATGCATTAATGGAGATTGCCTGTGACCTTAAATGTTACTGACAGGAATTTGGTCATTCTGTGAGAGGTTACTAGGGTCTTTTGTGCAAAACAAATTTTAGCAGATGTTTTAAATTTCAAAACACCACAGTTCTTTTAAGTCATTTTACATTTAAATTATTCAATGTGGGCAGATAGTTGGAGCCATCTCATTAATGATGGTATCTATGGGTTGTTTTTTCTCTTTTATGTAAATCATGGCAATTGTAATGATAGTTTAGGTCACTTTAGACGCCTGGAGGCCAGAAACTTTGAAAGAAGCCCAGGACATTTTAGAATTAGAAAAGCTCTGTTCTCCATTTCACTCTAATATGAAAAAAATAGGATATTGGCACCATCATACTGAGATTAAAATAGACTCATTCAACAAAATGTCTTTTTAGTTGTGACATGTATATTATCTGATTTTGCAAAATCTGAATCTTATTTCCTGCCATAAAAGCATGTGATTTTAATGTGTGTGTATATATGTATATATATATATATTCACACAGATAAATTAATGTCATTAGCCAAATGATCATCATTAGTCAAATGATCACATAATTTTAGTTCCTCACCTCTGCAAGTTGAGAAAGAAAATACATTGCATCATAATACCTTTCCCTGAAACATTGGAGAAATAGACAGTTTTAATAAGCAATAGTGTTCAAGAGACATTAAAATAGAGTACTAAGCTTCAGCTTGGGAATACACAATGAGGATTAGTCACATTGCTTATTCAATATCATACCCCATAGCATCTAACTAAATCTGTACTATATTTGGATTAACAGCTCACAGTAGAAAAAGAAGAAAATCATTTAATAGTGGGAAGTGATCTGTATTGGTTATCTAATATAGCAGTTTTTAATGTGGGGAGCAAGATTGCTGGGGGGTCTTAAATGCTGTCTGGTGAGATGCTCAAGGATGTTATTTGATATACACCTTTGATCTGTCTCTTATATTTTATTTTCATCTTCAATCTTTTAAATATGTTTGTTTATTAGCATTATGCAAATATAAGTTGTATAGTCACATATGCATATAATTTAAAGAAATATAAACATGTTAATTATGTGTAATTATTTTTGCTTATAAAGATGAGAAAACAATGAATTTAAGAACAAAAGGAATAATATATTCTTTTAGACAAATCATTATGTTATTTTTTGTTCCATGCTTAGAGTATAAAGGGCAAAAAGTATCATATAACTTATATTCTGACAATTGGATGTTCAAAAATATTTCAATGACTCAAAATATTGATAACAGCCAACAAGCTCAAAAGTCAATTATTTAAACATGACTCTGCAAAATTATCTTTCATAATACGTCTTTGTTTCTTATTGCTACTGCAACAAATTACAACAAATTCAGTGGCTTAAACCAACACATATTTGTTCTGGAAGTCTATAATGGGTTAGCAGGACTATGTGATCTGAGACTCTAGGAGAGATTTCATTTTCTCACCCTTTCCAGCTTCGAGAGGCCACCAACAGTCTTTGGCTCATGGCCCTCTTCCTCTGATTTCAAAGCTGAAACTGTAGCATCTGCAAATCTCATTTTCTGCCCCTCTGCTTCAGTAGTTACATCACCTTCTGTCTGACTTGAACTCCTCCTGTGTCCCTTATATATAGACCATTGTGATTACAGTGGGCCCACTTATGTAATCCAGGATAATTTTCCCATCTCAGAATTTTCAACCTGTTAGCATCTGTGAAGTCTCTTTTGCAATTTAAGGTAACAGTCACAGATTCTGGGTGGGCGTCTCTGGTGGCTGAGTGGTAAACAATCCACCTGCCACTGCAGGAGACATGGGTTCGATTCCGGTTGGGAAGATCCCCTGGAGAAGGAAATGGCAACTCACTGCAGTTGGTTATTCTTGCCTAAGAATTTCTAGGGATAGAGGAGCCTGGCAGGCTGCAGTTCATCACCTATTCTGAGGATAAGGAGAGGAACATCTCAGGAAGCCATTATTCAACTTACCATACATATAAAACATTTTTAGCTCCCTGAGCTCCTCCTAGTCAAAAATAGTTTCACATAGTACTGATAGCCACTCAGAAATATGTCTTTAGTCTCTTCATACTATTAATTCCTTGAAGAAGGATGAGGGAGAGTAAGAGAAGAAGAACAAGAAATTGTGTGCAAGGTCAGGAAGGGCTGAGGTTTACCCTGCAGACATGGAGTCAGGCATAGTTATAAGATTCCAGCTAACTAGATTTATAGGCAGCAGATTCAAACCAGGTAAGAGAAGTCTAGGCAAGAGATTTTTATCATAGTTCTCTCAATCTTTAATTATTAATTTTGGTCATCATTTTGCTTTTGTCCAGCATCTATTTTCAAGTAAATTTTCAAAGTGTCTGTAATGTCTATAATCTAGTATATAAGAAGATTTTATTGTCTTTTTGTATGAAAATGTTACTAGTTATAAAATCCCAAGGGAGAAAATCATTTCCTTTTTAAATGTGAATACATTACTTCAGTCAGTCAGTTAAGTCACTCAGTCATGTCTGACTCTTTGCGACCAATGGACTGCAGCACACCAGGCCTCCCTGTCCATCACCAACTCCCAGAGTTTACTCAAATTCACGTCCATTGACTTGGTGATGTCATCCAACCGTCTCATCCTCTGTCGTCCCCTTCTCCTCCTGCCCTCAATCTTTCCCAGCATCCGGGGCTTTTCAAGTGTGTCAGCTCTTCACATCATCTGGCAGAACTATTGGAGTTTCAGCTTCAACATCAGTCCTTCCAATGAATATTAAGGACTGATCTCCTTTAGAATGGACTGGTTGGATCTCCTTGCAGTCCAACGAACTCTCAGTAGTCTTCTACAATACCACAGTTCAAAAGCATCAATTCTTCGGCACTCAGCTTTCCTTATAGTCCAACTTTCACATCATACATGACTACTGGAAAAACCATAACCTTGCCTAAAGGAGCTTTTTAATATTCGTTCTAGGTTGGTCATAACTTTCCTTCCAAGAAATAAGCATCTTTTAATTTCATGGCTGCAGTCACCATCTACAGTGATTTTGAAGCCCCCAAAAGTAAAGTCTGCCACTATTTCCATTGTTTCTCCATCTATTTTCCATGAAGTGATGGGACCAGATGCCATGATCTTAGTTTTCTGAAGGTTGAGCTTTAAACCAACTTTTTCACTCTTCTCTTTCACTTTCATCAAGAGGCTCTTTATTTCTTTACTTTCTGCCATAAGGGTGGTGTCATCTGCATATCTGAGGTTATTGATATTTCTCCCGGAAATCTTGATTCCAGTTTGTGCTTCATCCAGCCCAGCATTTCTCATAATGTACTCTTCCTATAAGTTAAATAAGCAGGGTAACAACATACAGCCTTGACGTACTCCTTTTCCTATTTGGGACCAGTCTATTGTTCCGTGTCCAGTTCTCATATCCTAAAACTATGGTCAACACAATTTTTCTCCCATGTGGAAACTTTCCTTTCCTTTTTCATTTTCTTTTATGTTAATGAATTCTGACTATCAGCTAGGAACTTTCAGAACTACTTTACATGATCCTATTTAACCCTTGCAAAAAACCAGAAATAGGTGAAATCATTAGCTATTTTAAAGACTAATAAAACTGAGTCATAGCAGAATTATTTTTTTTACATAATGTTGCTCTGCATTTAAACACCCTGTTATTCAGGATGGCTACATTATGTTGCAGTTAACAACTCCTGGAATCCACAAAAGGTTGTTTTTAATAAAACTCAGATGTATAGTTAGACACTGTCTCAAGGCAACTATACTCCTTGCCTTGGCTCAGCTGCTTGATCTGATGACCTACCCTGTGCTTCTATACCCAAAACTGTCAGAGAAGAAAGCACAGAAATTACACTGGCTATTAAAAGACTCAGAGTGACACTAGCCAGACATACGCACCAGAACTAGTCACAAGACCCTGTTTAACTGCAAATATGGCAATAGGAGGTCATCCTGCCATGTATACTGGAGGGGATGATGATTTATTATACTTATTTGTAAGTAGTCTTCACAAGCATCTTCCGCAATGGCAGAACAGCATTTCAAGCCTGGACAGTCTAGCTCTAAACCATGAGCTAAACTACTTGGCATCATGTATAATTTTTCTTTATTTTTATAATATGACCTGTATCAGGATTTATTCAATTAATTGAAAATTTCTACTTGTTTCTACTAAGTGCCTGGCAATGTTCTTGAAGCTGTGAATATTGCAGTAAACAAAGTTCCTGACTTCGTGCAGCTTCAATTCTAGACACTGGTCTTTTCTCACTGTGAAGATCCCTTTTATTCTGTCTCCAATTGAAAATTCAGTCTTTTTCATTTTAGCTCTTTAGTTCTTTTTAAAAAAACTGTTTTTTTCTTTATTTACTCAGCTTTATCAGTTCAATATCCCCATCAAGGATGCAATATACCATTATTTTATATTTTACTATGAAAGTAAAAGTCCTGCCAATTAAAATATGTGACATATGTTGTAAACTTCTTTCTTATTTCAAAAATATTAGCATATGGAAAAGTAGGATAATAGAACTGGTTAAATACAATATTTTTTGAATTATTACTTTGTTCTAATCTTTCTTTTTTCTAACTAAAATAACTCTCTTACTTTGGCTCTGTTTTTTTGACAATATTTATGAACATCTATTTTTCATTCATCTCTTTTGACTTTAAATTCAGGTAGTGTGCATGAGTGTTGCCTATAATTTGATGCTCTCAGCCAATTCTCTTTTTGAATTCATTTACTTATGAAGTTTTTCCATCCTGTCTTACTTTGCCTTCTTCCTTTTTATCTCATCTTACCTGATTTTTGTTTTACTCCTATTTCAAAGACATTTTTGGGTACCTGCCCAATTTTCAAATACCTTCTTTCCTAAAATTATAGGCTTCTGTGGTGGATAACAATTAGATCATACTATAAGTAGAACATACTGTTCACCTTCAGGGAAGAAAATTGCCATTCAGCCTCCAGCTGTCAACTCATTCATAGTCAGCCTCAACTGTCTTGTTCCAGGTCATCACTTTTCTGGAACAAGCCACCTCTGCTGATGGAGTAGAGCTGAGTGTAAATGCCTGGCCATATCAGCCTAAAGGCAGGCAAACTTCATAAGCAGATTTGCTTGAACATTTGCCAAAGCTTAGCCTGAATTTCTGTTCTTGTCCCTCTTTACAAATCTACTTCCTCTCCTTTCCTTTCAAAAACACTGATACTTAATGAATATCTTGGGCTTCCTCGTGGCTCAGTGGTAAAGAATTTGCTTGCTAATGCAGGCGATGCAGGTTTGATCCCTGGTTGGGATGATCCCCTAGAGAAGGAACTGGCAACCCACCCCAGTATTCTTGCCTAAGAAATCCCATGGACAGAGGAGCCTGGCGGGCTACAATCCATAGGGTCGCAGAGTCAGACACAACTTTGTGACTAAACAACAGTGAACATCGTGCACTTTAAACTGCATCTCAGTGTACATAATCCAGAAGAAACCTCCTGCTACACAAACTGCATCTATTTGGAGTTTGGCCACAGGGTTATATTAACTTTCACGCCTCTGTCATAACACTGCCTGAAGAAAAAGCTAGACCATTTCCAGTTCTTACAGAGGATCACATTTATCCATTGTATTGGTAAGATCATGCTTATTGGCCTGAGTGAGCTAATACACTGATCCTACCAGGTAGGATGACATCTACCACTGGCCACCCCAGTGCCAATACAGTAGGCACCGGACAGGAGTGTTCACTATAGCAATGGCAAGAAAATAGGCATGGGCCTGACAGAATGGACCTTTGTTTACCATGGCTGGCCCAGCTACTGTTACTGTCAAAAGTCTAGTCTGTTAGAAATAAAGAGCAATGCTGAGGCCCCAGTATAGCACTATTATTCAAGGAGACAATCCAGCCACTCACTGGCAAGTTTTTGACTTAGTCTCTTTCCATTTCAAAATGGCCAGCAGCTTGATCTCACAGAAACAGACACATGTTCTGACTATGAGTTTGTCTTTCATGCCCTCAGACCCTCAACAAGCACCACTACTTGGACATTTGCAGATTTTTTAATCCCATGACCTGAATCTCGGCTAATGTCTCTTTCTAGCATATACATGGTCACGCAACCATGGGATCAACTGGTCAGAGCTCGTACTGCACCACTCAGGATCTGGTGACCTGACTGAAGCAATGGATAATGTATACTTGAGTCATTAATCTGGACGTAACTAACATTCTTTGAAAATGGGATGTCATGCCCCAGAAGGCAGTATACCTATCAAATCAAAGACTTTTACGTGATTCCATACCCAATATAAAGAATACATGACTCTAACATACACTATGGCTCTATTATACAACAAGGAGATCAAACTGTCAATCCAAAAAAATGAACTCTGAATATTCATTGAAAAGACTGATGCTGAAGCTGAAGCTCCAATACTTTGACTACCTGATGCAAAAAGCCAACTTACTGGAAAAGACCCTGATGCTGGGAAAGATTGAAGGCAGGAGGAGAAGCGAGTGACAGAGGATGAGATGGTTAGATAATATCACTGACTCAAGAAACATGAGTTTGAGCAAACTCAGGGACAGAGTAAAGGACAGGGAAACCTGGTGTGCTACAGTCCATAGAGTCACAAAAAGTTAAATAATTAGTGACTGAATAATAATCAAACAGTAAGCTCTATCTGCTTACTAAGTTATGTCCTTTTTTCATAAAAGCTACTTTTGTCTATGGGTTTTGCAGTAGATAATTTTCAGACATTTGCTTTCCTCTTGCATCTTTATGGTAATATTTCCTTAATTTTCTATAGAATTTCAAGAAAAGCTTTCTTTTTTTTTCCTTTAATTTCTTTATTACAGATTGAGCAAGAAAAAATATTTATACTTATTATTTTAATTAATCAAGGTGTGGAAATATCCTTTACCTGGGCACATATTTTGCATAATAACTGGCTATATCTCCTCTTCATATGTGGACTTGAAAGTTGGTTTATGGAATACGGTGTTCTGTCCTATTCCCATAAGCTGACTGCATTCATAGAACACAGGTTTCCTATACTGAACTCCAACTAAGATCATTGTTCGTTTTTCTGATAATCAAAAATAAAGAACAACAAGATGCTGAGAATGTGCTATTTCCAGGAATATTCTCATATCCACCCTGCTGAAAATGCTTTATTTAGGATGAAAACACTTCTAGGTTGCAATGCTCTATACTTCTATACCACTTTCCATCTTTCTGACTCCCTGCTGCATTGATTTCTTAGAATTGCAATCCCCAAATGGCTATAAAACTATGGGCAACAGTACAAAAGCCTCTTCAAAATGTATCAGCTGTCCAGCATAATAATATCCGAGTTGGCAATATATCCAGTTTTCCAGTTAGTAGAGCCATGGGTCTCTGGGTCAGACTATAATGAAGTTTCTATGTTTCTGTTGATAAGTAAGCTCAGTTTCTTCAGTAAAGTGTAAGTCAGTCTATAATTACCTTTCTTGATCAGGTTCAATTATCCCTGTAGTTGGTGGAAATACTTCCAGACCTTCATATCAATTATCTCAGTGTTTCACTCTGGTGATTTTATTTCATCTCATTTCATCCATTCATTCATTCACCAATTTCCTTGTTTATTTTCAGATGGCTTCTGGTCTAAGTTTAACTATTTTGAAGTCATAAATTACTTTGCATTTGTTTACTCTGTACTTGATTTTCTCTTCCATTGTCTCCATTCTTGATCGTGCACTATCAATTATTACAACAGCCTTCATAGTCAGCTCTTTTTTGTGCTATTTTATTAAGCCACTCTGTCTCTGCTTCACACTTTGTTTTCTATATTCAGGCTTATTTTGCTAAGGCTATTGCTCCACGAACCACCTTACTCCATCGGCTAAGTCGCACCTGTGACTTAGGAAGCAGTGTGTATGAATTTTAATATGATATGTTGATTGAAAAAGAAGCCAAACAAAAAATTGCATGCATACTGTATCATCCTGTTTATATGAAAGGCTAAAGCCAGGCCAAATAAATTTAAAGTTACAGAACTCAGAATAGCCTTTGTGGTAAATGCAGACTAGAAGAGGGCACAAAAATTACCTTAGAAGATTCTATCTCTATTGGTCACACTTATCCAATTCTACACTTAATATTTGCTCATTTGTATATTCAACTGTGTGTAGGTTTTAACTCAATCTAATGATATATTATACAGAGCTAAGAAAAAAGCTAAATCACAGATAACAATGAAACCCACAAACCAAAACTAAAAATGCAGCAAAATGCTAGCCTGAAAATGAACCTATAGCTTTAAAATACGTAGTGGTTATATTTCAAACAGGCAGATAGTGACTTAAATGGAATGTGATGGAAGCTTCTGGAATGCTGGGAATATTCATATTCTTGTTATGGATTATGGTTCTGAGGATATGTTCAATTTATAAAAAAAACTAACTATACATATCATATTGATATATAAATACATCAAAAATATTTAAAATAATATTATTTTAATAATAAAATTTTATTTAAAAATTTATAAAAAACTCTGCAAGGAGTTTTTTATAAGTCAATGATTCATCATTAAAATGTTTCTTGAGATAATTATGAGAGAGAACATAGTCATTCACAGTTTTGATTATTATCAGCAAAGAGATAAAATAAATGAAAAAAGAAAAAGCACAGCAAAGGAGAAAGGAAAAGGGCGATGATCAACCAGATGAAGCAAAGGCCACTTTTTAAGAGACAAAGTTCTGAGTCTTAAGGAGTAGTGGAGTTTGTTTTATGCATCATGTGATGTGAGCAATACATTTCAGCTCTGCCCTCCTGGCTGACAGCTGTTCTTTGGATAAGAAAGTGAGAAATTAGAATGATTTCTACTTGAAGAAAACAGATGGTTACTTAAGTGTGCTAATTTCTGCCATTTAAGATTAAAAACAGAAAGAAACATACTTTGTACATGGTGTTTATTTTTAGACTTTTATTGAAACTGCTTGCCTGTTAGCTGCATTATTCATTGCCATTTTCAGTTGCCACAAATATTGTCAATTTTAAAATAAATAAATACTATGGTCACTAAAACTGTACCATGTTTAATGTGCATGTATGTACTGTCTTGTTTGATGTGCATATATATACAGTTTTTTCAATATAAATATATTTTGTTATATATTTATTTTCCAGTTTTACACATCTGTCTATATGCATTTTCTTTCCATATATATTAATAGATGCACTGTTGATCTATTATTGGCATAGATATTAATAATTACAAATCTCCAATAAAATCACAGTCATCCAATTTTCTCCATGAGAGAAATGCTTTTACACCAGAGTAGTAACTGAGCTACACTAGTATAAAGCTGTAAGTACTAAAATTATTGCAAAGGTGTTTTAATGATCTAGCAATATTTGTCATGATCTTTACTGAAGAGAAGCCAAAAATATAGTTTGTTATTCTATTATAAATCTGTCAGACTAACTTTCTGGATGTCTAGTCTAAACCCATCCTCAGGAGCATTCCTAAATTGTACACTGGAACAAAAGACTTCACTTGGTGTAGGTTCTTGTTGGACCAGGTTCCTTTCATCACTAAAAAAAAAAAAAAAAAATTAGAAATCCATGGAAACCTTTCTCTTCATGTACTTTTAATAATATGAGAACTACTTTAGAGAAGGGCCTGTTTAAATGAACTACAAGAGAGGTCGCACTGTACATTTCAGTCTCTGGATCCCTTCCCTATCTTGTTACCTGAGTAGAAATCTCAATGCAAAGTCGGTGAGAGAAGAGTTATATGTCCACCTTCGGGATGAGCCAGAAAGAGGAGGGCTTCTTCTGGGAAGGTTGGTAAGTCAGAAAGAGATCTTAAAATAATCTAATATCAAAGTAACACCCTTCATTCACATCCACAGACAAAGACGATTCCCCAGTCTCTACAGAATGATGGCTACAACTCTGTCATTATCAAGCAAAACCTGCTGAGAGTTCTGTTTATTTAGTCTGACATATTCCAGGGGATATGTCCAGTCACACTACAAAGAATCAAGGAAATAAAGCCAACACTGAGAATAAAGAAGGCAGTAAACTGCATGTCACCTTACCTGTAGAATTTTAAGCATAGCAAGAATAACACAGCTGCTGTGGGGACCTCAGTCCCCACAGGAACAGGAAATAAACAGGAAATTAGCAGGAAATAAACAGGAAAATAACAGATGCTTTCATTTTAATTTGGGAAATTATAGATTATTTCTTGGTCTTAAAAAAAGATGTGTTAAGTAATTTTCTATTGTATTATCCCTGAATATTGAGGCATAGTTAGGATAGTGATCTATCAAATATATATAAAGCATATATATATATATGTGTATATATATGCACATATATATTATGTACAGATATATACACTTAGTTTGACACATCTATGTACGTACTATAAGCACATAAATACAGATATATAAGTACTTAGCTTCATATATATGTATGTGTGTATGCATATGTATAACACACATTTTTTTTTCCATAAGATGTTACAAAAAAATCCAAATGAACTTTTTGGCCAATCCTATCATATATATAGGCTACCCTGGTGGCTCAGTGGTAAAGAATCTACCTATCAATGCAGAAGATGTGAGTTTGATCTCTGATCTGGGAAGATACCCTGAAAAAGGAAATGGTAACCCACTTCAGTATTCTTGCCTGAAAAATCCCATGGAAAGAGGAGCCTGGCAGGCTACAGTCTATGGGGGTCACAAAAAGTTGGACATAGTAACTGAACAACAACTTTATATATATAGATGATAGATAGACATGACAGAGATAGAGACAGAGAGAGAAAGAGTTAGAGAATGTATATGTTCTTTAGGTTGAACTGAAGGCAGAAGCTTCCAAACATGTATTTAATTATAAGTATCCATGTGCCTAAATACTTATCTAACTGTATATGTAATAGATACTTCTAGCTTTTAAAACACCGTGATTACTATAAATCTATAATGAGACAATATAAAGATCACATTTCCAATGTAAAGACTTAAGACTGCATTAGCCAAGCGCATATGTCAATTATTTATTTTGAATAGCAACACCAATCATTATATGAAAGTTTGCATGAACACAGCCTCGGTTAATTTCTTTCTGAAACAGAACATTTTCAATATTAGAGCACTAAATTTGAAATTTAATATCTGTTCATACCCTGGTAACTTTTATAAGCTCTGTTACATTTGTATGCCATGGAAAACAATGGAAGAAATATAAAAAAACTGTTTTTTTTTTCCCAAAATTACTTCTAATGAGCAAAGGATATTAATGGGTGAAAATAGCTAGCATTTATTCATTACTTAATATGTACCGTATAGCTTTCTAAGTGATTTATATATAATAACTCATTAAATCTACATTAGCAGAAAGTAGCCAATTACATAAATGAGTAACCTAGGGCAGAGAGAGGTAAAATAACTTACTGAGCTTATTACTTACTCATGTTCTGTGCTTGAGATGTCAGGAATTTGAGCCCTGACATCCCAGCTAAATTCATCATATCCTTTACCTTGTGCTGTATACTTTCTTCACTTTCCTTATAACTTATCATGTATCCCTAGATTTATAGATTTGAGCCTATATTAAACTAACTCCCTGAATTTTTAGTTAACATAATATGAAATTACAAAAAGAGTTTTCAAAATTGTAATTTTCTGTTACTTGTAAATTCATATTAATGAATACATAAAAGGAGCCCATCAGGCTCCTTTGTCCATGGAATTTCCCAGGCAAGAATACTGGAGTGGGTTGTCATTTCCTTTTCCAGAGATCTTCCCAAATCAGGGATCAAACCCTTGTCTCCTATGTCTCCTGCATTGCAAGCAGATTCTTTACCTGCTAAGCTACCAAGGAAGCCCCATAAAATGGATAGAAATAAACATAATTCAAGTGACCTCACTATTGTGTATATGGATAACTTTTTAAAAAATATTCAAAATAAATACAATAAAGGAAAAAAGGATGTGATAAATGCCCAATTATATAAATCCCATGAAAAGCAATGGTAATATATAGTATGTGAAAGTATCCAACTTTTCTTCTGCTTTCAATGACTGGTGATGTAGAGACTGAAAAAAGTTTACCCATGCTAGTTGATCTCTGACATTATCCTGTGACTTCTGAGTCATTCCCAGTACATACCATGCTTTCAAGCAATGTTGTAAAATGTAAGTATTAGGCCTGCAACTGATAAGTACAACATAAGCTCTTGAATGACTTGTGTGCCCCCAAAATAATAACTATAAAGAAAAATCAAGATGAATTGTGACCTTAGTTATCCTCACTGGAAACTCATTCTAGAACAGATACGTAAGGTGGTCAGACTTTTCATCTCACTCTATCCCACATTGTGCTTGAAGTCTCAATAAATTTCAAGTGATATGTGAGACTAGATTGGAAACACCGATAAGTGATGTTCAACTTTCAGTTCTTAATGGGGATATTGTTCTTCTTTGGATGTTACAAATGGCACTTCCTTCTCACTTTTCCCTCTGTGATGGCTCTAAATCCTTTGAAAGACCCTCTACCAATCACTCTTGTCATACATAGCACTGAATAGCTGTGCGCTGCCACAGGAAGGAAGAAACCAAGTGTTTCAGTGGCATCAACCTAGAGGCATATGTCAAAACAGTTATGTACAAAATCACAAGATTTATTAAAGTTATTGTCAAATTTCTGGCCTTGAAAATTTACAATTAGCCACATGGGAATATGGTTAAAGTCATTCTTCAAACCCCTTTGACTCATTATCGTATAGTGCTCCCTCTTCTCTCTCTCTTCTCTCTCTCAGTCTCTTTCTCTCCTAAGAGAGAAAGCCATGCCATAATTTAGAGGTGATGCGACATTTATCTTTGCATGGAAAATGACTGACTCATTCATTCAACACAGACATTGCCCCAAGTGAAGTCTATAATTTCTTTAAAAAAATAACAAATGTCAAGCTTCTCTAGTGGCTGAGTGGTAAAGTACCTACCTGCCAATGCACAAGACCTGGGTTTGATCCCTGACATGGGAAGATCCCTCCTGCCTCAAAGTAACCATGTCCATACCTTGCAACTATTGAACTTGTGGTCTAGAACCCAGGAGCTGCAACTACTGGGTCCAAGTGTCTCAACTACAGAAGTCCTAGAGCCTGTGATCTGCAACAAGAAAAGCCACCACAATGAAAATGAGAATTGAGAATGGACACCACAACTACAGAGTAGCACCCACTCTGCAACTAGAGAAAAGCCCACACAGTAACAAAGACCCAGCACAGCCAAAATAAGCCAACAAATCAAAAACAAAAAAGATTACAAGTGTCATCAACCTTACTTTTACTTGAAGGACCAAGAGTTCACAGGAAAATCAAGCATGCAATTCCGTCAGAAAATGATGAAGAAAACCATGTGTTTTGGGGTTGAGGGGCATTTATGCTCTTGTTATTCATTTATTTTTACCTTGTCTAATTGATATGAAAATAATCAGCATTTTCAAGGATGAAGTAATCGAGTTTCCTGTACACATATATACCCAGTTTGCTCTATTCCTGAATTTTTACCTCTTGAATATCTAATAATTAGGTCCAATTAAAATACAGAGGCTATGCAGTATTGTTTTGGTCTTCCCTGATTATTATTAATTACCCACTCAGCAAAATTTGTCTTCAAAGCAATAATGTTTGCTTGTTCTCAACATCATCGCTATCAGGACTCTATAAAAATTGTATCTTTCACTTGAACCATCTCATAATTTTTCTTTCTCCATTTGACCCCCTTACACAAATTTTCTTAAGTTCTGCATAATGATACACCTGAAAGAAAATATGACTGTTCCATTATCCTAACTAAAACTCCTCACTGTCAGTCTGGGACACATTATGGTGGTTTTCAAATGGAAGAGCTTAACTAGACAAAAATTGTAAAACTTGCCCTCCCAAATCTATCTATCCCATTCCTTTTCCCATTATTATATGAAAAGTGAAAGTGAAGTCATTCAGTCATGTCTGACTCTTTGCGACCCCATGGACTGTAGCCTATCAGGCTTCTCAGTCCATGGAATCTTCCGGGCAGAGTACTGGAATGGGTTGCCATTTCCTTCTCCAGGGGATCTTCCTGACCCAGGAATAGAACCCGGGTCTCCGGCATTACGGGCAGACGCTTTACTGTCTGAGCCTGGTGGAATATCTATAGTATTAAAAGTTACTTATCTTAAAATTCTCTTAGATGATTCTGCTTCAGACATCATAATTACTTACCTTTTACCTGCCCTTCCTTACTTTGAGTGGCAAAAGTCCAAACTGCTTGAAGTAACAATAATAATAACAATAAAGCTTGTTCTATTCTTCCATCTCCTTGAAACTTGTCTCATTACTTCTTTTTTTGTTGCTGTTCCATAGCTCAGTCATGTTTGACTCTTTGCAACCCAATGTGCTGCAGCACACTAGGCTTCCCTGTCCTTTACCATCTCTTGGAGTTTGTTCAAACTCATGTCCATTGAGTTGGTGATGCCATCCAACCATCTCATTATTTCCTTAAACTTCCATAATACTTACCATTAATCAGATCAGATCAGTCGTTCAGTTGTGTCCAAATCTTTCCCACCCCATGAATCGCAGCATGCCAGGCCTCCCTGTCCATCACCAACTCCCGGACTTCATCCAAACTCATGCCCATCGAGTTGGTGGTGCCATCGAGCCATCTCATCCTCTGTCGTCCCCTTCTCCTCCTGCCCCCAATCCCTCCCAGTATCAGAGTCTTTTCCAATGAGTCAACTCTTCGCATGAGGTGGCCAAAGTACTGGAGTTTCAGCTTTAGCATCATTCCTTCCAAAGAAATCCTAGAGCTGATCTCCTTCAGAATGGAATGGTTGGATCTCCTTGCAGTCCAAGGGACTCTCAAGAGTCTTCTCCAACACCACAGTTCAAAAGCATCAATTCTTTGGCACTCAGCCTTCTTCACAGTCCAACTCTCACATCCATACATGACCACAGGAAAAACCATAGCCTTGACTAGATGAACCTTTGTTGGCAAAGTAATGTCTCTGCTTTTGAATATGCTATCTAGGTTGGTCATAACTTTCCTTCCAAGGAGTAAGCGTCTTTTAATTTCATGGCTGCAGTCACCATCTGCAGTGATTTTGGAGCCCAGAAAAATAAAGTCTGACACTGTTTCCACTGTTTCCCCATCTATTTCCCATGAAGTATGGGACCAGATGCCATGATCTTCGTTTTCTGAATGTTGAGCTTTAAGCCAACTTTTTCACTCTCCACTTTCACTTTCATCAAGAGGCTTTTGAGTTCCTCTTCACTTTCTGCCATAAGGGTGGTGTCATCT
>NW_011494959.1:2685064-2696604 GCF_000754665.1 Bison bison bison | reverse complement strand
GCTTTAAGCCAACTTTTTCACTCTCCACTTTCACTTTCATCAAGAGGCTTTTGAGTTCCTCTTCACTTTCTGCCATAAGGGTGGTGTCATCTGCATATCTGAGGTTATTGATATTTCTCCCAGCAATCTTGATTCCAGTTTGTGTTTCTTCCAGTCCAGCGTTTCTCATGATGTACTCTGCATATAAGTTAAATAAACAGGGTGACAATACATAGCCTTGACGAATTCCCTTTCCCATTTGGAACCAGTCTGTTGTTCCATGTCCAGTTCTAACTGTTGCTTCCTGACCTGCATACAGATTTCTTAAGAGGCAGGTCAGGTTGTCTGGTATTCCCATCTCTTGAAGAATTTTCCACAGTTGATTGTGATCCACACAGTCAAAGGCTTTGGCATAGTCAATAAAGCAGAAATAGATGTTTTTCTGGAACTCTCTTGCTTTTTCTATGATCCAGCAGATGTTGGCAATTTGATCTCTGGTTCCTCTGCCTTTTCTAAAACCAGCTTGAACATCAGGAAGTTCGTGGTTCACATATTGCTGAAGCCTGGCTTGGAGAATTTTGAGCATTACTTTACTAGCATGTGAGGTGAGTGCTTTTGTGCGGTAGTTTGAGCATTCTTTGGAATTGCCTTTCTTTGGGATAGCCAGATGTTTTTAGATCGTTCTGCAAATCATATTTATCCACTCATACATACAAAACAGTCCATCTTAAAGGAAATCAACCCTGAATACTCATTGAAAGGAAAGATGCTGAAGCTGAAGCTCCAATACTTTGGCCAAGTGATGTGAAGAGTCAACTGGTTGGAAAAGACCCTGATGGTGGGAAAGATAGAAGGCAGGAGAAGGGGGTGACAGAGAATGAGACCGTTAAATAGCATCACAGACTGAATGGACATGAATTTGAGCAAATTCCAGGAGATAGTGGAGGACAGAGGAGCCTGACATGCTGCAGTCCATGGCATTGCAAAGAGTTGGACATGACTTAGCAACTGAACAGCAACATACTAACATCTTTGCCTAAAACAGGGATGAGTGTTTTACCTGTTTTTATATTTTTATTGGAACATAGCCTAATCCATTTCTTATGTAAGATCTGTATCTTCTTTTACACTACAGTGGCAGAGTTGAGAAGCTTTAATAGAGGCTGTGTGCTTAGTCACTCAGTCATGTCTGACTGCGACCCCATAGAGTCAATAGAGTCATAGAGTCAACAGAGGCTGGGTGACCTTACTATCCATTCCTTCTTTTACAGAAAATGTCATCCAATCCCTAACCTGAAAAGTGAATATATCCTTTTACTTTTTGACTTCTAACCATTATTTATAGTCAAAATTAAAGTGTGTTTTAGTTTTACAAGAAATATGAGAAATGTGCATGCCAAAATTGGGTTATTGACATTTGTCTGAGCAAACTTTTCTTCTAGACAACCATATACAGTAAGCATATGTATATTAAAGTTTTCCATAGATTTGCCTGTCTTCTTCATTCTGCTTTGTAAGAGACACTTTCTCTTTTGACTTCTGTATTACCAAGTGCCTAGAACACAGCAAGCAGACAACACTGGCGATTTGAAGTGAGTTAATAAATGCCAGCGACTGTGCTGGGGAAGGAGGAGACTAGGATAACAAAGGCGCTGTAACTGCAGTCTAATAGATGACATTGTAAGAGCAAAAACTTTCAATTATTAATTATTAGAATGCAATATGATAATGATTCTAGTTGTGACAGTAAACAAAGAGAATTGGAGGTTCATAAAGAAAAAACTAATTGCCAGAAAGGAAGTTTGTCTAGAAAAAAAATGTACCAATAAAAGTGATTTTTAAAAAGGAATCTGAGCACCAAACGTGTCAAATGTGTCTAACTAGGATGGAATTAATGGTCCAATTATCTTATATAACTAAAACTGTGAGAAAGAAAGCAATATGACTAAATCACAAAACAAGGGAATAGATAAGCACTGAGTTTTTTCACTTTCTGAAACTCTTTCTCACTCTATGAAACAAAGTTGCCCCCTTGTCCTTCTTCTTAATGTAGTGATTAAAACCTGAAAAGAAAATACCAGTCTCAGCCTTGACTCAAATTCTCTCTCTTGCCCTCCCTCAAAACTTTACAGGCTTATACTTGGGGTGTGGAGTAGATAAGAAAACGGAGCTGGCTTTTAACCAGGCTTATAACTCCAAACTCTTTGAATGTGAGATGGGGGCAAAATTTGATCCTAGGAAAACTTCTACTCTTAATTTCTAATATCCAGTTTTCTCTCTCTTTTTTTAAAATATAGCATTTTAAGTATTGTTAATTAGTCTCTATTCTAGTACTCTGCTTCTGCATCCAGAGACAAAGAATACATACAAAGAATAATTGTAAAGTTGAAATATGTATTAATCTATATAAATTCAATAAATGTATTTAAAATACATCATTGGTGTGTGCTAATTGCTTCAGTTGTGTCCAATTCTTCCCAACCCTACACAGCATAGCCTGTAAGGTTCTACTGTCCATGATATTCTCCAGGCAAGAATACTGTAGTGTGTTTCCATTTCCCTCTCCAGGGGATCTTCCCAATCCAGGGATCGAACTGATGTTTCTTATGTTTCCTGAATTGGCAGATGGTTTCTTAAACATTAGCACCACCTGGGAAGCCATCATTGGAATATATGATTATATCTGTTGATGATACAATTCTAATATATTAACAGAATGCATTTTTAATAAGTTCAGGTAAATATATGGGAATACATTCATCAAAATATTTTAAAATATTCATATTTCTATAAGAATATATTTATTAACATCAATACATCCACCAGGAAATATGCTTGAGTATTATCTTAAATAAGAAAATTCACAGAGACTTCCTAAGATCCTCTGCTTCCTCCTTTTACAGACTGTTAACAACTCTAAGTTTAATGATGATCCCTTCTCATTCCGATGGCTTAGGCTGCTTCAAACAACATTTCGTGCTTAAATACCTCCAGCAAAGAAGCAGGCACTGGACTCCAGTCATAAGAATGGCCACAAAACAGGTGATGCACATGACATTCTCCTACAGACACACTTTTCATGCTCTCTCCACCTTGGTTAAAGGAATTTAACCAAGTCCTTGATAAACCCCAGTTTATCAAGCATGTTGCCAGGAACCAGGATTTTATTTCCCTATTTGTAGATACCTCAATACCAAAGGGTGATTATCTCAGGCTTCTTTAGTGGTAAAGAACCTACATGCCAATGCAGAAGACCTAAGAGCGGCAGGTTCGATCCTTGGCTCGGGAAGATCCCTTGGAGGAAGAAATGGCAACTCACTCCATATTCTGTCCAGGCTCCATGGACAGAGGAGCCTGGCGGGCTACAGTCCATGATGTTTGTTATAAAGGGTTGAACAGGACTGAAGCAATTTAGCATGAATCTCAAGTTTCTGCTTGAGAGTAAGAAAGGAATTAGGCAGAAATTCTTAAGTAACCTGATTTCCCATTTACTCTTTTCTCCAGTCTAAGAAAAATAAGTGGGAATAGGGGTGATGGTTTTGGAGTAACAAATCTAGAGTGATCATTTTTAGAAATATTTTTGACTAATTTTTGCATGATTTGATGGCCCTTTACTTGGAAAATTGAGTGTTTAATATTTCTTCTCTATCCTTGAATCCTAATTGTTATATCCGAGGCAACTGGAAAAGATACCACTAAGATTATATCTCATAGGTATTAAAAGTTGTATTATCAGAGAGGAAAGGTCACCTGAAAACAGAGCATTCAAGTCACAGGAATCAGTATATTATAGTACACAGAGACATAAAGGGACATTGCATGTTGAGCAGCACTAAATACTCAGAATTTTGGAATGAGGATTAAAAAAAAAAAGAAGGAAGAAGGTTAAGAGTGAAAGGTTACTGGGGAACAGATAAGGAAGTGTCTTATACGGATAAAGTTTTAAAGAATATCTATGTTTTAAATTTGCTTTATTAAACATATTCTGATAACAGAAATGTTTTCACTATAAATATGTTAAAATATAAATTCTACCAAAATTGAGTCCTTTGTTTTTATCCAGAGGATCCGATGAGCTTTATATGCATAAAGGGTAAAATTTATGTAAAAAATATTTTTCTTACTTTTTATAAAGCGTTACTTTACACAGAAAAAATTCTCAACATGATTTTTATATATTTTAAATGTTAACACAATTTAAATATTTGAATAAAGGTACTGAGTACAGTTTAGCTTACAGCTCTGTGGGAAATTCTTGACAACTAGACCTCTGCAATAAATATCTATTCAGGAAGATATTTGAGACAGCTTAACAATAGCAGACTATTAGACTGAAAATCAGTTATACACACATACACATATACACAGGCCAATGTAAGTGTACTGGGCGTTCTTGAAGCTATAAATTATCCTCAGTTACTCACCTATCTAAAAAATCTGTGGGCTTTTAAATGGATATTAAAGGAAGTCTCATTATGCAAAGAGCAGATTTTTATAGCTCTAGAATGAATATGCCAAATAGTATAAAAATCTGTATGCATGGTTGAATAACATTATCAGTTTCAAAGGTAAAACGGGAAAATTTAAGAATAAAAGTGTTGTCCATTTCTATGCTGCAAACTCCAGTAAAAATAACCAGTTTCAAGTGATGACAATAAGTAGAGGCTGTAAAGTCTGGCTTTATTTTGTAAATAAATATATTACATTTTCAAGACTAAGAATATATTTTCAATAGAATTGGATGAGTATGTCTAAACATGAAACTGAATATCCTTAATGACTCAAATTTGACTAAGCATAAAGGTGATTCTTTTTTAATGATACATATTCTCAAATGGAAAAAAATGTCATTTGTAGACTTTTTAAAAATATGCTTTTATTCTTAAATAAATATTATATAACTATAAATATTTTAAATATTAAGTTAAAAAAAATTTGTGGGCTGCAGTGCTACTTCCAGAAACGATGCAAAAAACAATTCATAGCAATCAGAGCTCTTTTGTTTATTTGTTTGTTTTGCTTTACAGAATTTTATTGTTTTCTGTCAAACATCAACATGAATAGCCATAGGTGTACAATCATTTCTTATTGTGTAATGTAAAATAAGGGGTTAAGTAAAAGATAAGAAATTTTAATTTGCAGATAAGGCCTTCCCAGGTGGCTCAGTTAGTAAAGACTAATCCTGCCCAGCAGAAGACCCAGGAGACACAGATTTGATCCCTGGGTTGGGAAGATCCCCTGAAGAAGGGCATAGCAACCCACTCCGATAATCTTGCCTGGAGAATCCCATGGACAGAAGAGTCTGGCAAGCTACAGTTCATGGGTTTGCAAAGAGTCGGACATGACTGAAGCAACTCTGCATGCACATGCCTTTCAAGAAAGATGAGTTAATCTAAATATTCATATTGATTAAAATCTCCTACTCTGAGCACGTTTGATTTTCAGATTTTAGTATAAAAGTCTTTTTTTTTTTAAACTTGGGATGAAGACATGTCTAGGCAAAGAATACAAAACAAAAGTCAATTCTCAAAAAAATTGACAGAAAGCTAGCCCTTATAGAAGTACTGCCAATAGAGTATGATTTCTGAGTACTTTGTACTTCAGTTGAGACTAAGAATATTGTACCTTGGTGGAAAATAGCAAGAGTGGATAGTCAGGGAAACATAGATGTCTTAAATTTAAAAAAAGGCAAAGCCAGGTACCACAGTCATCATGTCACTCAGAAGTCATATTCTACATATCTCACAATCCCTACTGATGATAATTTTAATATCACAAATTCCTCTGTCTCTGCTTTGTATCTGTGTAGTGTTGATATGAATCATTCCTAAAAGGTGAATTCTGAAAATAACTTTATACATTGAATGTCAGCAATTTCTAATCATCAAAAATTGCAGTTACTTCATTTTGCTCTGTGAACCTCTGCTAATATTATGTCTTCACTAGCATGAAACACTTATGACAATTCATGAAAAACTATTTCATTAATAAGTTGTATAAGTTGCATCTGTTGTAATAGAAAAAGTGTGTAGTTATGGAAAAAATGCCTGCAATTGCTCTAATTCTTCATTTCTATTTTTTCATGGATTTCTGAATTCATAAATTGTTAATTCAATATGTGCTCTAAACTTAACATGGGGTAGGGACATTTTCAAGTATGTATTCTCCAGGGATGCTTACATTATTTTATTTTAGTTATGATTCAGTATAACTATCTATATTGAATCTAGAGTGTTGATGTAGACTTTGTTTACAATTTATCATCTTTTGAGACTCTTATATAAGAGAAACATATAGAAAACAAGAAGATTCCAAAATGAAAATAAAAACTAGACGTTACTGTCCTGTCTTCTGGGGAAGACAGACACTTAGATCACTTCAATAAGATGTGAAAAGTACAATCACAGAGATATTCACATAGAATTGTTGGTTCACAGTGAAGGTTTTATTCAAACTTGGAAAAAAAGGAAGCAGTTTTCTAGGTAAATTGGAATTGGTTTTATTTTATTTATTTATTTTTTTAGTGTTTTATTTTTTTTAATTTTATTTTATTTTTAAACTTTACATAATTGTATTAGTTTTGCCAAATATCAAAATGAATCCGCCACAGATATACACGTGCTCCCCATCCTGAACCCTCCTCCGTCCTCCCTCCCAACACCATCCCTCTGGGTCGTCCCAGTGCACCAGCCCCAAGCATCCAGTATCGTGCATCAAACCTGGACTGGCATCTCGTTTCATACATGATATTTTACATGTTTCAATGCCATTCTCCCAAATCTTCCCACCCTCTCCCTCTCCCACAGAGTCCATAAGACTGTTCTATACATCAGTGTCTCCTTTGCTGTCTCATACACAGGGTTATTGTTACCATCTTTCTAAATTCCATATATATGCGTTAGTATACCGTATTGGTGTTTTTCCTTCTGGCTTACTTCACTCTGTATAATAGGCTCCAGTTTCATCCACCTCATTAGAACTGATTCAAATGTATTATTTTGGAATTGGTTTTAATTCAAATCTCAAAGAAAGGCAATGACAAAAAATATTCAAACTACCACACAATTGCACACATTTCACATGCTGGCAAAGTAATGCTCATTATTCTCCAAGTCAGGCTTCAACAGTACATGAACCATGAACTTCCAAATGTTCAAGCTGGATTTAGAAAACACAGAGGAACCAGAGATTAAATTGCCAACATCCACTGGATCATTGAAAAAGCAAGAGAGTTCCATAAAACATCTACTTCTGCTTTATTGACTACGTCAAAGCCTTTGACTGTGTGCATCCCAAAAAACTGTGGAAAATTCTTAAAGAGATGGGAATTTCAGACCACCTTACTTGCCTCCTGAGAAATCTGTATGCAGGTAAATAAGCAACAGTTAGAACTGGACATGGAAAGATGGACTGGTTCCAAATTGGGAAAGGAGTATGTCAAGGCTGTATGTTCTCACCCTTCTTATTTACTTATATGTAGAGTACATCATGCAAAATGCCAGGCTGGATGAAACACAAGCTGGAATCAAGATTGCTGGGAGAAATATCAATAATCTCAGATATGCAAAAAACACCACTCTTACAGCAGAAAGCAAAGAAAAACCTCTTAACGAAAGTCAAAAAGGAGAGTGAAAAAGTTCTCTTAAAACTCAACATCCAGAAAACTAAGATCATGGCATCCAGTCCAATCACTTCATGGCAAGTAGATGGGAAAACGATGGAAACAGTGAGAGACTTTATTTTGGGGAGCTCCAAAATCACTGCAGATGGTGACTGCAGCCATGAAATTAAAAGACACTCGGTCCTTGGAAGAAAAGCTATGACCTACCTAAATAGCATATTAAAAAGCAGAGACATTACTTTGCCAACAAAGGTCCGTCTAGTCAAAGCTGTGTTTTTTCCTGTGAGACTTGGACCATCAAGAAAGCTGAGTGCTGAAGAATTGATGTTTTTGAACTGTGGTGTTGGAGAAGACTCTTGAGAGTCCCTTGGACTGCAAGGAGATCCAACCAGTCTATCCAAAAGGAATTCAGTCCTGAAAATTCACTGTAAGGACTGATATTGAAGTTGAAACTCCAATACTTTGGCCACCTAATGTGAAGAACTGACTCATTGGAAAAGACCCTGATTTTGGGAAAGAGTGAAGATGGGAAGAGAAGGAGACAACAGAGGATGAGATAGTTGGATGGCATCACCAACTTGAGGGCATGAGTTTGAGTAAGCTCCGGCTGTTGGTGATAGACAGGGAAGCTTTGCATGCTGCAGTCCATGGGGTTGCAAAGAGTCAGACAGGACTGAGCGACGGAACTGTTCCTTAACTGTTGTGTTTCTAGGTAAGGGCTTCCCTTGTATCTCAGTAGGTAAAGAATCTACCTGCACTGCAAGAGACCTGGGTTCGATTCCTTGGTCAGGAAGATTCCCTGCCAAAGGAAATGGCAACCCGCTCCAATGGCAGGCTGGTTGCAAGAGTTGGACAGAACTTAGCTATTAAACCACCCCCAGGTGTTGGAGTTTTTCTAGGTAAGGTGTCACTAAACTGGGGCAAAAACATAAACTGGGAGAATAATCTAGTGTGGAACCAGAAAGATGGAGATAGAAGAAATATTTCTGTCTAAGAAAACCATCCACATGAGCAAAAAAAGAAATTTATCACAGAGAGTTCAACACCTTTGGGCTTTCCAGATGGCACTAGCGGTAAAGAACCCAACGGCCAATGCAGGAGACATAAGAGATGGGGATCTGTTCCTTGTGTGGGGTTGATCCCCTGGAGGAGGGTATAGCAATCCACTCCAATATTCTTGCCTGGAGAATCCCATGGACAGAGGATCCTGGCAGACTACAGTCCATAGGGTCCCACAGAGTCAGACATGACTGAAGTGACTTAGCAGGCTACACCTATATTCACCACCTTTAAACTATAAGGCTAACACTTAGAGTCTTTCTCTTTCATCTTTCTCCTGAATATCAGATTTAGTCAATAAAACAGAATTCCCCATAACTTCACTTATTACCCCTTTCTTCTACTAACTAGCAAAGAGAACAGTCTAGAACTTGATACTGAGTTATGGTTTTATCTTATTTATTTATTTTTGGACAATGTGTCCCTTTCATTCTAGAAAATAAACAAAAATAAAAACAACTAACTGCCCCTGTATGGCTTATTCCATGAACTATTTTTTATTAATTATATTAAGTACCTTCTTCAAAAAGACAACTACACTATCAAAAACATAAGAATTTTTGTATAGGTCCCATTAATTAATGTGTTTGAAAATAAGCTTCAATGTTCAAATAAAGAAAAAGAAAAGAAAAAGCCTACCATAAAAGTTTGTTGTCTATGCCATTCCATTTTTTAATTTAGGAACATTTTCATGTCTGAAAATTTATGGGTATCTGGTTACAGGGAAGCAAAGTATAGGATAAGTTTCTGGAAAACACACCAGTTTCCTGCTTTTCTCTTCTGTTTGAGTTACCTTCCTAGTAATCATACAAACTTTAGGAAAATATCTCATAAACCTGGCTTGAAAAGTAAAACTTTTTTCTTGTTTTTGTTTTATTTAGTTTAGATATACATTTAGAATATATTTTCCCAGGATCATAGTAGTCCTGATTTGTTTCAACGTCTCCCAGTGTTAATATTTCATAAGGTTTACATGGGACTTGTGACATGACTTATTTAAAGTTAGCAGGAGAGCAGCCATCCTCCTTTGGCAATTCCACTTCGCATACGAAATGCAGGTTTTCTCATGCACTACAACACCTGCATAAATTTGAAAAATTGAGAATCCTGAAAATGGTATTTCAATAGCAGTTTATTTCAGCAAAAGGACAAAATTTTCCATGCAGTATGACACCATGAACAAGGTTAATGCCCTGTGGAAACTACATTTCCCTGAAGATTTGTTGTCATTGATGATGATTCTAAATAAATACATACATAATCCTCCTATTACACATACTTTTCTGTCACATGGATATCAAAATACTGCTAAAAGATGTCTATGTCATGTAAAGAAAAATGTTTTCTGTACCTACAGAAAACATAAAGCACAAGATTCCCATGAACAAAAACACACTAACACAGCTGAGTGGGAGTGGGTCAATAAGTCTTTTTCAATAATGAGCATCTGATGTAATTTTATCTCATTGACAATAAATGCTTGCTAATTTTTAAATTTCCCTTATCCATCACCACATTCAAAGTTAATGACAAGTCTCACAAAACAGAATATAGTAATATACTTACCTGAATTGACAGCAAATTATCATTTTGTTTCCTTTCATTTTAAACAATGAATACTCTCACATTAGCCCTGACCCCCACACAAAAAGGAAGAAAAAATACAATAACGACCCCCTGCTATCAAGTGATGAATCATTATGGTTATGAGGAATTTGTCAGAGTCAGAGGCTTCTAAAATTCCAGTGCCTATTGAACTTGAAAATGTATAATATATCAAAAAAGTATGTCTATTATAAATGAATCCTTGAACTCAGCCCAGGCTAGCATACATATTCTCTTAGTCTCTGTCTCTTTGTCTCCTATCTCTGTCTCTCTCTCCCTATACATACACTGAGACACACTCACATACACACACAAGCACACACAACTTTTCCCACAAGTAATCAAAACTAATTACTGAAAATCCTTTAAAACCTCATTGTTTCATAGCCAAGAAAATAACAAATATGGACTGAAAATCATTTAGAGAAACCCTAGGACAACAAATAAATACAGAATAACTTGTTCAATAAAGATCTGTAGATTTAATTTACATTTCTCTAATAATTAGTGATGTTGAACATATTTTCATGTGCCTCTTGGCTACCTGTATGTCTTCTTTGAATAAATGTCTATTTAGCTCTTCTGCCCATTTTTTGATTGGGTTGTTTGTTTAATACATTGAGCTGGATGAGCTGTTTGTGTATTTGGAGATTAATCCCATGTTGGTTGCTTTGTTGGCAAATATTTTCTCCCATTCTGTGGGTTTTCTTTTCATTTTGATGATGATGATCGTTTTCTTTGCTGTGCAAAGACTGTTAAATTGAATTAGGGCCCATTCATTTGTTTTGGTTTTTATTTTCATTACTATCAAAACTACAATGGTGCATCAGCTAACGATGTTTAGAATGGCTATCATCAAAAAATCCACAAACAATAAATGTTGGAGAGGGTGGGGAGAGAAAGGAGTCCTTCTACACTGTTGGTAGGAATGTACATTGGTACAGTCACTATGGACAGTATGTATATTCCTTAAAAAACTAAAAGTAGAGCTACCATATGATCCAGCAGTTCCACTCTGGGCATGCTGCTACTGCTGCTAAGTCACTTCAGTTGTGTCCAACTCTGTGCAACCCTATACATGGCAGCCCACCAGGCTCCCCTGTCCCTGGGATTTTCCAGGCAAGAGTGCTGGAGTGGGGTGCCATCGCCTTCTCTGGACCCTTATTCTAGTGATATATAAATATAAAATAAAAACTGATAATTATACATGGTGGAGAGAGAATATTTTGTCTTGACACTACTAAGAGCTGTGAAAGTCAACAATAGCCTTCTTACA
>NW_011494959.1:2672038-2684964 GCF_000754665.1 Bison bison bison | reverse complement strand
CCACCAGGCTCCCCTGTCCCTGGGATTCTCCAGGCAAGAACACTGGAGTGGGTTGCCATTTCCTTCTCCAATGCATGAAAGTGAAAAGTGAAAAGTGAAAATGAAGTCGCTCAGTTGTGTCCTACTCTTAGCAACCCCATGGACTGTAGCCTACCAGGCTCCTCCATCCATGGGATTTTCCAGGCAAGAGTACTGGAGTGGGGTGACATTGCCTTCTCTGCACATATACATAATTACAATCAAAAAAGTCATTAATTTAATATTCTTCAATTTGTATTTCTAAAATTAATTTTGAAGATGCAAGTTTAAAAATCAGCTCAAATCATCAAATCATCATCAAGTTTTCAAAAGAAAACTCAATATTCATTAAGAAGATATAACATTACAGTTTTCTAGTAATTGATAGAAACATTTTTCTCTTGAACTTGGAAACTACCAGAATGATGACTAAAGAAAAGTCTGGGCAGGCTTTCTGCAACTGTCAGATTCAATTTGATTAAATAATTATTTAAGTCTCAAAAAGTATCTTTGGAAATATTTTAGGAAATTGTAGTTGAAAATTGTTCAAATATGTATCTTTGACTAAATATATATATGTACAAATATATATGTATGTGTGTTTATCTGTTTATATATACATATCTTCATTCAAGAGTTTAAATCTCCTGAAGAATCTTGCTTATGGAATTTGTAGTATAATTTTCACATATTAAAATAGCATTAGACTTTTAAAAATTTTCTATTTTAATACTGTTGTCTAGGTGGTATGGGAAGATGGTAACATATTTCCCACATTAAATCAAATAATAAAGTCATGGAAAGTCTTATTGACTGTGCAGAATTGAATATTGATGACATACCAATAGGAAAATGCATTATAGCTCTAAAAGTACCTTGTACTTCTCTACATAGACCCTTATTCTGCTGCTGCTGCTACTGCTAAGTCACTTCAGTCGTGTCCGACTCTGTGTGACCCCATAGACGGCAGCCCAGCAGGCTCCCCCGTCCCTGGGATTCTCCAGGCAAGAGCACTGGAGTGGGTTGCCATTTACTTCTCCAATGCATGAAAGTGAAAAGTGAAAGTGAAGTCGCTCAGTTGTGTCCTACTCTTAGCGACCCCATGGACTTCAGCCTACCAGGCTCCTCTGTCCATGGGATTTTCCAGGCAAGAGTGCTGGAGTGGGGTGCCATCGCCTTCTCTGGACCCTTATTCTAGTGATATATAAATATTATAAAATAAAAACTGATAATTATACATGGTGGAGAGAGAATATTTTGTCTTGACACTACTAAGAGCTGTGAAAGTCAACAATAGCCTTCTTACAGAATCATGTCCTGTGTCCAAGTCCAGAAATAGAAAAATCAACACATTTTTTTTTACCCAAGAAATTAAGGCCTATCTGCATGTTCCTTGTTTTCTTTTCCTTTCCTTACAAACATATCTCCCCTACTTGCCAACACTTTCATTCCCTTTCATGAAGGCACACATATATTCATACAGATGACACTGTAGGAAGCCTATAGATTAATTAATGTTGATTGTACCAAGTGCATCAAACTCAATATTTTCTTTAAATTCCAAGTAATCTAGGGAATTCATTTAACATAATAAGGAAATGCTAATATACAAAAAAAAGGGGTTATGAAATCAGTATAAGAAACTAAAAGAAGACAGAGAGGAAAGTATGCCAATCCTTGCTGCAGTGTTGTAAGAAAGCCTCTTGAGGAGATCAAAATTGAGTTGATTATTTTGAGTCATATTTTACCAGATGGTCACTGAAATTTGGGATGTAGGAAGAGGAGCCACTTCAACTAGACGTTATATCATATGACAAAGTGTAGAAAAGGGAGAGGAATAAAATCTTGTAGTGTTGAAGTATATAAGCAAAAAGAGGTCAGATAAGGAAAAGACATGTGTTAGCAGTAAGATATTTAAATCTTTGACAATCAAGCGGTATGGAAAACATGAAGCAGAGAAATATCAACCTTTTTAATTTTGTAGTTAAATTTTTTAGTACTTGAATGAGCATTTTTAATTTTGTAGTTTGATTCCTTATATGTTGTAGGAACAATATTCAGATTCTAATTAAGATCAGCGTTCCTCCTGCATGTTGTAATATACTGACTCGGATCTGCCTTTGTCACACTGAATTGAGGTTTACTGCTTAGTCCTATAACATCCATGCTTTCAAGATAAGGACCATATTTCTGATTCACCTAGGTTACCCCTAACCCATTAAATAAAATAAAGTTGTAACAGTTATTTGATGAATTAATGAATGGATGACTCACTTTTCCTCTCTCCCTGCCCTTGGGAAGTATTTGCTCTTTATCCATTATCTTCTCTCTCAGTAAATGTTACCACAATCCATCTAATTAGCTAAGATATTTGCCTGGAAATTTTCTTTACTCCACTCTCATGCAAGCAACATTAATCTATGAGAAAATCCTCTCAGTTCCTTAAATTACACCATGAATTTGATGACTTTTCACATACTGAACCATTGTCTGAACTATTGCACTATCTTGCTGACTTATTTCTTCAGTTTTTAGTTGACAGTCTCCATCCATAAAGCAGCAAGAGTTATCTTTTAACAGATATAAATCAGAACCTGTCACTAGTACCATCAAAATGATTTTCTGGTTCAACATCTGATTTGGATATGGAAAGTTGGAAAGAGCATCACCCCCACTTAGACAACAATAAAGATCCAGATAAATTACAAATTTAAAGGTTTCCTTGAACCTGTAATTCAATTTCCACTGTCCAACATGAAACATTTAGAGATTCAATCACAAAGTGTAAAACTCATGAAAGAAATAAGGGGAAAAAAAAAAATAAAACATAATACCAAAGACAAGGCAATCAACAGGACCAGACTCAGAGATGAACCCTATGTAGAAATACACAGAAAGATAATTTACAACAACTGTGATTAATATCGTAAACTGCCTACTGGAATGTGAAAAACAGATGAAGAATTTCAATAGAGACAGAAGAGGTGAAATGGAATTGCTAGTGTGGAATGGAAACTCTTCTACATACAGCGCTATGGGACAAGAATACACATTTTAACATACATGTAATTCAAATTCCAGACAGATGAGAGAGAAGACATGAACAAGAATATATGGCTGGATTAAAAAGTACATCTACACACAAAATATGAAGGGCTCTGAAAGCTGTTATAATTAAAGTATATATACAAATAATTGTTCTCCTTATGTTAAAGCAGAGGTCCTCAACCAAGGGCAATTTTACTCCCCAGGGCACATTTGGCAATTTCTGGAGACTTTTTATAATGTTTATAACTAAGACAGTGATACTGCAATATATTCGGTAGAGACCAGAGATCCTGCTAAACATACTATAAAACAGGACTGTTCAGTTCAGTTCAGTCGCTCAGTCATGTCTGACTCTTTGTGACCCCATGGACTGCAGCACACCAGGCTTCCCTGTCCATCACTAACTCCCAGAGCTTCCTCAAACTCATGTCTGTTAAGTCCACGATGCCATGAAGCTATCTCACCGTCTCATCCTCTGTCGTCCCCTTCTCAGGCCCTCATTCCTTCCCAGCATCAGAATCTTTTCAAATGAGTCACATCTGAGTCATAAATGAGTCTTCACATCAGGTGGCCAAAGTATTGGAGTTTCAGCTTAAACATCAGTCCTTTCAATGAATATTTAGGACTGATTTCCTATAGGATGGACTGATTGGATCTCCTTGCAGTCCAAGGATACTCTCAAGAGTCTTATCCAACATCACAGTTCAAAACCATCAATTCTTTGGCGCTCAGCTTTCTTGATGGTCCAAATCTCATATCCAAACATGACTACTGGAAAAACCACAGCTTTGACTAGACGGACCTTTGTTGGCAAAGTAATGTCTCTGCTTTTTAATTGCTCTCTAGGTTGGTCATAGCTTTTCTTTCAAGGAGCAAGTGCCTTTTAACTTCATGGCTGCAGTCACCGTCTGCAGTGATTTTTGGAGCCCAAGAAAATAAAGTCTCTCACTGTTTCCATTGTTTCCCCATCTATTTGCCAAGAAGAGATGGGACCAGATGCCAAGATCTTAGCTTTTTGAATGTTGAGTTTTAAGCTAACTTTTTAACTCTCCTCTTTCACTTTCATTAAGAGGCTCTTTACTTCCTCTTCTTTCTGCCATAAGGGTGGTATCATCTGCATATCTGTGATTATTGATATTTCTCTCAGCAATATTGATTCCAGCTTGTGCTTCATCCACCCAGGCACTTCACATGATGTACTCTGAATATAAGTTAAGTGAGCAACACACCACCTTGACTTACTCCTTTCCTGATTTGGAACCAGTCTGTCGTTTCATGTCCAGTTCTGACTGTTGCTTCTTGATCTGCATACAGATTTCTCAGGAGAAAGGTTAGGTGGTCTGGTATTCCCATCTCTTGAAGAATTTTCTATAGTTTGTTGTGATGTACACAGTCAAAGGCTTTGGCATAATCAATATAGCAGAAGTAGATATTTTTGTGGAATTCCCTTGCTTTTTCTATGATCCAGTGGATGTTGACAATTTGATCTCTGGTTCCTCTGCGTTTTCTAAATCCAGCTTGAACATCGGGAAGTTCATGTTTCACAGGCTGTTGAAGCCTGACTTGGAGAAATTTGAGCATTACTTTGCTAGCATGTGAGATGAGTGCAATTGTGCGGTAGTTTGAACATTCTTTGAACATTCTTTGCCCTTCTTTAAGATTGGAATGAAAACTGACCTTTTCCTGTCCCATGGCCACTGCTGAGTTTTCGAAATTTGCTGACATATTGACTGCAGCACTGTAACAGTCTTTGGTTTTTGTTTGTTTGTTTATTGCAGTATGAAATGGCAATAAACAGGACAGCCTGGATATCAAAAAATTACCTGATCCAACATGTTACAAAGATATTTTACGTTTCAAAAGTGAATGGTAGTAATGTGCTGTGCATTGTAGTACAGATCAAAGTAAAATGCTTTACTATAATAGCACAAAAGTTTTGGTGATTGAAATTAGAAGTGTAAAGCTATATGTTTACTAAAGGTAAATGGATATAGTGTTATTTGTAGAAAAACTCTGATATTTTAAAAATGCTATTTAAATCCTAAGAAAATCACTAATTTTCTTTTTACAAGTAATAAAAGTAATGAAGAAGGAATGAAGTGAAATTTTCTCAGTCATGTCCAACTCTTTGCAACCCCGTCGAATGTCACCCACCAGGCTCCTCTGTCTATGGGATTTTCCAGGCAAGAATATTGGAGTGGGTTGCTGTTTCCTCTTCCAGGGTTATCTTCCCAACTCGGGGATGGAATCCTGGTCTCCCACATTGCAGGCAGATTCTTAACCATTTGAGTCACTTTGCTAAGTCACTTCAGTTGTGTCCGACTCTGTGCGACCCCATAGACGGCAGCCCACCAGGCTGCCCCATCGCTGGGATTCTCCAGGCAAAAACACTGGAGTGGGTTGCCATTTCCTTCTCCAGGGCATGAAAGTGAAAAGTGAAAGGGAAGTCGCTCAGTCATGTCCAACTCTTAGCAACCCCATGGATTGCAGCCCACCAGGTTCCTTTGTCCATGGGATTTTCCAGTCAAGAGTACTAGAGTGGGGTGCCATTGCCTTCTCCCTGAGTCACTTTACCTAGTGTGAAAAAATCAGGTACAAATAATGAGTCAATAGTGAAGATAAAATGTAATTTAAAAATGAATGCACAATTCATCCAGAGTCAAGCTAAATAAATAAATAAAAAGAGGTCAAGGAAAGTAAAGAATAAAACAAATAGAAAAAAGTTATTAAGGTAAATTTATCTAACTATGTAAAAATAAATTAGTAAGGGTAGATTTATTAAGAAATTAGTAAGGATAGATTAGATCTAAATGTAACAAAAATTGTACTAAATATATATTATCTAAAACTAGCAATTAAAGACATTTATGGTCAGACCAGAGTAAGAAAGCCACATTAGATACAAAGACACATATAGAGAAAAAAACCACAAAGCCAAAAATCAAGTGTATACTATGCAAACATCAAACAGAAGAAAACTGGAGAGGTAAAAGTGATAGCTGACAACTTAAGTATCTGAATAAGGAATGTTACTAGCAGGGAATAGAGATGTTATGTAAAGAGGTCAACAGACCAATAAGATATAACAGTCTTCAGTGTGTGCTGTACCTGACAAGAGAGCTTTAAAATATAGGAACTGATGGAACTTAAATTAGAAATGAAAAAAATTTACGGTTATAGTTGAAGACTTAAAGACTCTTTTTCAAAACATCAGTAAAAACGTAGAAGGTCTGAACTAAACTCTCAACCAATTTGGCCTAATTAACATTTATAAAATACTCACCAACAATGTTAAAATATATATGATTTCTAGGTTCACAGATCACATTCAACAAGACAGATGTATACTTGACCAAACATTTTTTAAAAGTCTCAATATTTTCAAAATAATTAATATCACATCAAAGAGTACTCTTTAATAGAATTAAAATTGGCATCAAAAACAAAGATCTGGAAAATCTTGAAAATTTTAGAAATTGAGCCATTCATTATCAAATGACATGATTCTAAAAGGAAGTCATAAAAGGAATAAAACACTATATTGTTTCAATGAAAATAACAACATACCTGTATCAAAGTTGTGGGAAACTAATACATTAGTGCTTACAGAGAAATTAATAGTTTAAAAGGCTATACAGTAAAGCTTCAAATAAAGTATTTTCTGCCCACCTTACGAAACTTGAGGCCTTCCCTGGTGACTCAGCTGGTAAAGAATCTGCCTAATATGCAGGAGACACTGGTTCTATCCCCGAGTTGGGGAGATCGCCTGGAGGAGGGTATGGCAACCCAATCCCGTATTCTTGCCTGTAGAATCCTCATGGACATAGGAGCCTGGCAGGCTACAGTCCATGGGGTTGCAAAAAGTCAGACATGACTGAGTGGCTTCAACTTTCACTAAGAAGCTTCAAAAACAGGAGGCTTTGAATACAGATGTAGTTGAAATACTAAAATAATAAAGAAAAAAGAAGAAATCAATTATTGGAAACAAAAATAATACAGAAAATGAAAGAAAAAGCTGGTTATTTCAAAAAAAAATCAAAAAATTGATTAATCCTCTAGCCCAAATGATGAAGAAAAAGGAGAATACACAATTCATAAATCACCAATATCAGGTATGAAAGAGTAGCCCTTACTACAGATCATCAAGATATCCAAAAGATAAAAGTAGGCTATTAGAATATTTGTATGGTCCTAAATTTGAGAACTCAGGTGGAATGGCAAATTAATTCAAAGACAAAGTATTCAAGAAGCTCATTCAGGAATAAATAGCTGTGGCTGAATAGGAATAAATCTATTTAAAAAATTGAGGTAATTATTAAAAATATTTCTAGCAAAGATAACTCCAGACTCATTGGTGCATTCCACCAAGTTTTAAGAAGAAATAATATAAATTCCACAAAAAAGCTCTTCTAGAAAGCAGTACATCATTATTAAATACACTAATAATATATTTTAACAGGGAGGATCTAATAATTATGACTACAAAGTAGTGATCAATGTAAAACACATCTACAGCACAATATCTCTAATGGAATAGGATAAGGAAAACATGTATGATTTCTATGGGTAACAAAGTGCTGATGCGATTTATTATCCACATATCTCATTAAAAGAAAACAAAAGGTTAAATGTCAGTATGAGACTGATTAAAACAAAAACGTACTTTTTTTAATCTCAGTTCATGGATTTCTTATATCCATGAAGCTCTGGATTGACTGAAGACATTGATTTAAAACCTCTGCTTAACAAAACTATACACCATTTTAATGCTATTCATTTTTAACAATAGACAAAATGGTATTTAAAAATTAATGCATATATATGGAATTTAGAAAGATGGTAACGATAACCCTGTATGCGAGACAGCAAAAGAGACACAGATGTATAGAACCGTCTTATGGACTCTGGGAGAGGGAGAGGGTGGGATGATTTGGGAGAATGTCATTGAAACATGTATAATATCATATATGAAATGAATCGCCGGTCCAGTTTCGATGCATAATACTGGATGCTTGGGGCTGGTGCACTGGGATGACCCAGAGGGATGGTACGGGGAGGGAGGTGGGAGGGGGGTTGGGGATGGGGAACACGTGTATACCTGTGGCAGATTCATGTTGATGTATGGCAAAACCAATACAATACTGTAAAGTAATTAACCTCCAATTAAAATAAATAAATTTATATTAAAAAAATAAAATTTAGTTTTCAACAATGAATAGATAACCTGTCTCTGTGTCTCCATGTCTCTGTCTTGTCTCTGTCTATATATACAGATGTATATGTAGATGTACATAGATAACCCCTTAAGAATTTTGCAAAAAAAAAAAATACAAATTAATAAAAATACAATTTTATAGAAAGACTTCTTATCATGAGTGAATTGAGAGTTTCCTGCCTTTACAAAATGGTGCTTGCTTTTCAAATAGGTATCTTGGGATCCTTAGCTATTTCACAGGAAAAAGATCTGAAACAGTCTAGTGCTCGGGTTTGGAGAGTTGGTTGCAGAATAGTTCTCTTGAAAGTGTCTGATAGAATCCAGAGATAAAGAGCCAAAGGTAATAGGGAGGTCTGCCAGAGGACTCTATAGAATTGAAAGTATTTGCAGAAAAGTGCCCCTCAGGTAATTGATAAAAAGTAGAGGTATAGTCCACTGAGATAAGAAACTACCAAACATAAGAGAATTAAAAAATTTCTTCTGGGAAATGCTGACCTAATCCATCAACTTTATTTTTTTTAGTCTTTTTCTATTTCACTTGCCTTCAATAACGTATTTATTTTGACAATGTGGAAAGGTTTACACAAACAGCTTGTAATGGAAAAAGTATAATAATCCCTAAATTCACTTTCTAGGGCAAGTTTACTTGCAACAAAAGAAGGTAGAACATTGGTGGGTTTTTAGCACATTTGGGCTAACTGTAAGCAAACAGGGCTTTACAAAAACATTGTGGAAATTTAATTAGTTTGCTTAGTTGAACAGAACTCTGGCTTTTAGTGGGGGAAAAAAAAAAATAGAGGTTACATTAAACAGCCAAAATATATTTCTGCTTCCCATGTAAAAATATAGCTCTATACAGTATAAAATCTTCTATCTTATTAAAAATTAGTACTCTGAAACCATTTTCACACTTTTATTGAATGAGTTATATAATTGTCAGGGAAGAGACCAATGTTTGATATTAACAATATTGATCAGATATTTTACTTGGTGTAAACAAAAGTATCCTAAAATGTATTAGTTGAAGAATCATAGAAAATGGATTTTAGCATTTTGTCTCCAATTTTTTGGATCATGAGATATCACCCATCAAAAATAAAAGCCTTTAGCTCTTATTCTGCTGTGACCCTAGGAATCCCCAAAGTAAAGTGTCGCACAAAAGTCTAAATTACTGCCTAGTGGCCTATATATCACTGACCTAGTTTTCCCTTAACATGTCTGTGCCTTTTTGTCTGTGTTCCTCCTATTCTGCACCAATCCACCTGCTGTGGTCTGCTGTGTGAACTGCTGTTTTCCTTGACCAGTCTTATTGACCTCTGACCACCTTAGGGAAGTCATTCCCTTTGCAGTCACTCCTCTGAGTTCATTGTCATCTCTGACTGCTTCTGTGGTTTTTACTTCTCTCTTAGGAAAATAGGAAAACTTATTCCTTTGGGCATGTCAGAACTGTGTAAAAAGAGGTTACAAAGCAGAACTATTTGTGCCCCCAGTGATTCAGTTCTGTTATTGTTGTCATCTTTCCAGGATCATCAAATGATAATATTGAGAGGTTAATGAACAACTTTACATTCTACCCCAAATGGCTGGCCTACTCTACCATGAAGATCCTGTTCAGTCTGAGTACCATACAGGGTCTTTTCTCCTTAGTAGACAAAGTTTTTTTTCCTCTAAATTATCTCATTATCTTTTTTTTTTTTTTTGTAATGTGCATTTTTTGGCATTCTATACCCACCCCCTATCTGTCAGATGGATTTGCATCTCTTTCTGTTATATTCCATTGGGATTTGTGACTGTAAATATAGAGAAGTAGTTAGATACAAGCTTAGAAAAATATTAAGTATTTAATAATGATTAATGAGTTATGTTTGCCCAGAAATCCATTTGGTAGTCCTCAGGAGGCAATATAATCACATTGGCTGGCCTAGCCAGCAAGTCCCAAACTCAACTAAGGCTCCAAAAAGGCAACATGTGGCACAGCCCCCTCACGCAGATATCATCTCCCTAATTCTCACTATAACTCAGCAATGCTGTTTAGAATTACTATTTTGTATTTTGTAATAAAAAAATCAAGATAAATTGAAGTCAAATAGAAAGTGGCAATGTTGGAGAAAAACAAGACATACTTAAACCCCCAAATAGATATATCATTATTCAAAATATCTTTAGAGTTATAATAGAAATCGGTTGACTACTAGAAGCAAATCCAGTGCAGCAGTCCCTTTTCCTTTGTAGCCCCAGTAGCTGAACAAACACTATCAAATGAACTTATGCCTGCAAGTGCTCTTTCCTGGATAAAAATCAACATAGAGGCTATTAATTTTAGAACCTCAGGAAACAAAATAACTACTTATTCCTCCTGCTTCTGAATCAAACTGTTTAGACTCTCTCCAATATTTTGTGGGAGGCAAGGTATGTAGTGGTTAGACCCATGGTCCCTGGCATCCACAATCAACTCCTCTACATATCCCACATCAACTACTGACTCACTTATAATTTGAAATGAAGTATTTCATATTTTTGCTTTCATTTTCTTATCTCAAAAGGAGAATGATAGTAGTATGCAATAAAATCATGTTGAAAATTAAATGATATATAACCTGTAAAGAATGTAACACATTGCCTGACATTCAGCAGGCACTTAATGAATAATAGTCATTTTAAATTTGAAAAAAAAAAAATACAATGCAGAAATCAAGTCAGAAAATAAAGGAAGAATCTGAGGAGTATGTGTTTTAAATTTCACATTTCTGTATCTCAAACATATTTATTAAGTCTTTGTGGAAACTGTTTACAGACTATGGTTAATATCCACTTTCAAGGAATTAACATTATTTTTTTCTAGTACTGTTATAATTTATAAAATATAGTTGATGTTTGAGGACAGAGGGAAAGCTTCATAATACTTGCTTTATTGTGGGAGGTTAAATGGACCAAGAAAATGTGGCAGGAATTCAGGGCAGCCTTATTGGGTCACATATGATTAGCAGTCCTGAGTTTAAAGTTAGGCCAGCTAGAAAGGCTGATTATTCTTTTTAAGTCACATGGTTTTAGTTATAATAGCTATTAATAATACAATTTAACCAAGATAGGCCTTTTGCTATTAGGGTGTACAGAATGGAGAGGCCAGGTGTATCAGTTAGGAAAACCTAGGTTATGCTTCAGAAAATAAATAATACACAGTAACTCAAGTTATTTCTTGTTCATGTTGCAGTTTCATCACCATCAGGGGCAGTGGAGGGTTGCTGGGTAGATTCAGCCTCTGGCGTGTCTCCATTTGATTAAATGCTTCAATTTCAAAGGATGCTTAAATCACTTCTACTCAGAGCTCATTGAGGAGAATTGGGCAAGTGGCCCCACCCAACAATAAGAGAACTAGGAAGTGTGGTACTACCTGACCAGGAGACAGTCAGAATATTTAGTACCAACACTAGTGCTTGCCACACACAAGTGGAAGAAGCATCTTTGTGTTTACTGATATCAAGGGCAATGTGTGATAGATAGCATCAATGTAGGAGTGAGTTTAAGTGAGGAAAGAGGTAAAAAATAAAGGGTAGATGATCACAGAATCAGTAAATAACTAGGAAAAGAATGAAGAACAGGTAGTGAAATCAGATAAAATGTGTTTCAAAGAAGAAATGAGGTAGAGGGGGTAGGTTCAGCCTGAGGAAATGAGTAGTAAGACAGGTGTTATCCAACTTCACGTTTGATACCCATTCCAGTATTCTTGCCTGGAGAATTCCATGGAAAGGGGATCCTGGCTGGCTACAGTCCATGGGGTCGCAAAGAGTAGATCACTACTGAGCAACTAACACTTTCACTTCTCAGGTTTGGCTTACTGAGAGCTGCACATAAAAAGTCATTTCAGGTGAAAGCCAGGTATCATTTGCAGGAAAGAAGTAAGGAAATGAGGAGAGGTTTTTTTAATTGTTTAATTTAAACTGTAGTCTATGGGTTCACAAAGATTGAAGGCAGAAGGAGAAGGAAACAGCAGAACAAGCTCCAGTAGTTGGTGATGAACAGGGAAGCCTAGTGAGCTGCAGTTCATGGGGTCTCAGAGTTGGACACAACTGAGGGATTGAACTGAACTAAAAGAGTTGGACACAGCTGAGAGACTAACACTTCACTTCAAGCAATGTACAGATCCATATATGATGTGTTTCCACAGAATGAAGCATAACCTAGGCTTTCTGGGATCTGATGATTCCTGATGGTCAAAGTGCAAAATAAATTTGTGTCCATGCTCTCCAAAGCTTATTGCAGTGGTGACTGTGGAGAGAGAGAAGGGACTTGCCCAGAGCACAAAGAACATATTGGCTCCATCTAATCTATATATAATTTCCAACATCGTGAATGTGGAGGAAGTCACAAGGGTGTTCAGTTCAGTTCAGTCACTCAGTCGTGTCCGACTCTTTGCGACCCCATGAATCGCAGCACACCAGGCCTTCCTGTCCATCACCAACTCCCAGAGTTCACTCAAACTCACGACCATCGAGTCAGTGATGCCATCCAGCCACCTCATCCTCTGTTGTCCCCTTCTCCTCTTGCCCCCAATCCCTCCCAGCATCAGAGTCTTCTCCAATGAGTCAACTCTTCACATGAGGTGGCCAAAGTATTGGAGTTTCAGCTTCAGCATCAGTCCTTCCAA
>NW_011494959.1:2660208-2671938 GCF_000754665.1 Bison bison bison | reverse complement strand
GTTGGATCTCCTTGCAGTCTAAGGGACTCTCAAGAGTCTTCTCCAACACCACAGTTCAAAAGCATCAATTTTTCAGCGCTCAGCTTTCTTCACAGTCCAACTCTCACATCCATACATGACCACTGGAAAAACCATAGCCTTGACTATACAGACATTTGTTGGCAAAGTAATATCTCTGCTTTTCAATATGCTATCTAGTTTGGTCATAACTTTCCTTCCAAGGAGTAAGTGTCTTTTAATTTCATGGCTGCAATCACCATCTGCAGTGATTTTGGAGCCCAGAAAAATAAAGTCTGACACTGTTTCCACTGTTTCCCCATTTATTTCCCATGAAGTGATGGGACCAGATGCCATGATCTTAATTTTCTGAATGTTGAGCTTTAAGCCAACTTTTTCACTCTCCTCTTTCACTCTCATCAAGAGGCTTTTTAGTTCCTCTTCACTTTGGGCCATAAGGGTGGTGTCATCTGCATATCTGAGATTATTGATATTTCTCCAGGCAATCTTGAGAGGAGTAGGATAATACTGACCATTGTTTAAATTATTTGCAATCCAGCAGAAACACATTTGCATAATAAAATCTTGGAGTACAATTACTGCCCCATGTAGAGTAACCTTTAAATTTACTCAGAAATCTGTTGTTATTTAGTCGCTAATTTGTGTCTGACTCTTTTGAGACCCCATGAACTGTAGCCCCCAGGCTCCTCTGCCCACAGAATTTCCCAGGCAATAATACTGGAGTGGATTGCCGTTTCCTTATCCAGGGGATCCTCCTCATGCAAGGATTGAGCCCGCACCTCCTGTACTGGCAGGCAAATTCTTTACTACATAGGCACCAGGGAAGCCCCCTCAGAAATCCCAGTTTATTTTCTTTCCTACTAATATATGGATGAAGAACATAGTAAAAGTCTCAATTAGTTTGACATTCACTTCTGGGAAATAAATGATGGGTATGTACATAATTAAATGTTGGACTAGAGAAATTTCTGGAGTTTTGCATATGATTCCATTCCTAAAGGTTTGTTATAGTTATGAAGTTTTTATGTTTTATGTAGCTGAATTGTTAAGTAGGTAATTATTTTAAAAATAGATCTATTCAACTAAGATATTAGGATGAAAATCTATTAAAGAAGATAGTGATACAATTGGTTTCTGACCCAGTAAATGGTAACTTGAGGAAATAAAGTTTTTAAATCACTTAATTTATCACAAAAGTGTTTGTTAGATTTCTGTAATTTAAAAGCATCATTGTTCCCATCTTTATTTCTAATGAACTTCCTATCAATTAGATCACCAGAATGCTTTCTCTAAATTTCAATTCGTAGATGTTTATAAAATAAACATATCTATTGTACGTTTCATATGACCAATTATAAATGTCTTTAAAGATAAAATGTTTTGAATTAAGGAACTTATAAATAAAACTCAACATTTTGTGGTAGACTTGAAAAAGAAGTAGTATGTTATCTTAAAATTAAAGGTTTAAAGCTTCCCCTATAAATAATATAAAAGGGATATGTTTTATTCATGTACAGAAATGAACCTCAAGGAAGTATTTCTAAAACTAATAGTAAAAGAACAAAACACTGAATAACAATCATCTTGGCTTTATAAGAACTTACTTTCAAGTCACTTTCTGCTTACTTTCTATTTTGATTTTCTAAAAATCAAGCCGCAGTGAGGTTTTGGTTAGCAATAAGAGATCACTGGGCAACCTCTCTGTGCTTCCAAGGCCAAGGTGAGATTACCTAACAGCATTCCTTAGAGAAATTTAATCTGTATTATCCCTATGGTCTTATTTCCTATTTTTAAGAGATGTGTTTTGCCTGATGAACTAGTTTTTCTAGTGAGGTAGGTCTTGACCACCTTTAGATAAATAATATACAATTTGGGGGCTCCATTCATAAACAGCTCAGATAGCAAAAAAAAACAAAAAAAGGAGGGGTCTGTGTACCAACTTCTACTGTATTCTGCATTATGTAAATCTGGGTTCTGTTTGTTAATGATATTCTCTGCTAGATGTGAAGAAATTTTAAAAGGGAGAGATACTGTGACATCGATGCTCTTAAAAATCATCTTAGGGAAGATTTAAAGATGATTATGAAAATTTATTTTAATATAGGTGTGGAAGATTTTATTAAGGTGGCATGTCAGATGAATTTGTTAGTTAATAAATTACACTCAAACTATGGTTGACATGATTACAGTTTGTTTCTTCTGAGACAAGAGCTCTGAACCCAATGAACTTGGAACTGCAGAGGAAAACTACTGTACTGAGCTTGTTTGAGAGATTGGCTAGCCTCCACACTAGACTTGATTGTACTATAGACAGGTTCAGATTAGGTACTAATTCTCCGTGGCTAAAATGCCTTCAACTCAGTGAAATAATGGTTTCAAGCATTGCTGAGCAATTTGCTGATAATAATGTCACAATTTCAAAGTGATTGGCTGATTTAGATGAGAAAAACTCCTTGGGGCATATGTGATTTATAAAGTTTCTCTCCTTTATGTCTGCTTCAGATTCAAATACAGCTGATAAAACTAAGAGAAAGGTTTTACTTCAAAACTGATGATATCCTTAATCATATAACTGATTGCTGACTAAAAATTCCTTAAGTTCTTGCATACTCAGATTCTTTAATGAAGATTACACTAATATTTTTATTCACATTGGCTTAACAACAAAAAATCTATCAATAATTAGACTATGCCTAAAACTATATCATCATACATCATTGCTCTAAACATCTACATTTTGAAAAATAGAAAGTGTATGTATTTAACACTGCTTTTCATACGGTTGATCTTAAGTTCGAAACCATGGTATGCCAAGCCCATCATGATCTTTGTTTTCCCTTGCTTTCCAAATTTATTTGTTTTATATCTCAATTTATTCTTTGTTTTCTAGTAATTCAAATTGGCTATAGTTCACAGAATCCATTATGATATTTTAGACTTCTTTTTCTTTATATTATGAAATTTCCTAATCCTTAGAATACCTACTCTGTTCTTGCTACTGAACTTTTACTCATCTTTCAGAATACACCTGAGAAATAAATTCCTCAAGTAAATTTTATCTAGTTGTGTATGGAGGTAACTTTAGGCCAGATCTCCTGGGTCCTACATTTTGTAATACTTCAGTTCCATATTAAACAAATTGTCTATCATTTATATTTTGTGTTATAAAGCTCTTTTTCTAGATAATTAAAGTATGAAGGGTATTCACTTTATCTATATATGATCAAAATATTTACTGCACAAAATTATGTAAATAATAATAATTTATTTGAATCAATATGGAAATGTTTTCTAATAATATTATATTGCATGTGGCAAATTCACATACATATGAATTGGAATGCAATCTATCTCTGAAAAAATCTGCAAAATTCCCAAACCCTGAAAACTTCAGGAGTTCTAGAAGATTATCAAGAGCAGTAGATCTGTTCAGAGAACTTTGACTCATAATCTCTCTAATTGACTTTCCTGCAGCTCAAAACATTTCTTTAATCCCAAACTAATATTCTTGTAGTAGAAACGCATATAGTTGACATTGAGGGTAAAATTGGGGGAGTGTGGATACAGGAAATATTTTATGTTTTCTTCCCATGAATTCTCACAGATATTTTCCTTGCTATTTACATTTTCAAGTAGTTTATTTAATATAGTTTATATTCCATAAAATAAAAATAGACAAATTTTAGTTGTAATTTATTGAGAGAGTAACATTGACATATGCATTACCATGTATAAAATAGATAGCTAGTAGGAAGCTGCTGTATTGCACAAGGAGCTGATTGGTGCTCTGTGATGACCTAGATGGATGGGGTAGGGGAGGTGAGAGGGAGGGTTAGGAAGGAGAGGATACACACACACACACACACACACACATACACACACATATAGTTGATTCACTTTGTTGTATAGCAGAAACTAACACAACTTTGTAAAGCAATTATCCTCCAATTAAAAAAGTAAAATATACATATAGGGCTTATAAAAAGGATGAGTTAGCTTTTATTTCACCTTGATCTCTATGGAACTGATAAGTACACAAGTAAAGTAGGAGTCAAAATATTTGAGAATCAGTTGCCTACCCCACATATAAGTAGAAATCTTGCATGGGGATTAAACTTATCTACAACCATGAGAGTTCCAGAAAAACATCTGTTTCTGCTTTATTGACTATGCCAAAGCCTTTGACTGTGTGGATCACAATCAACTGTGGAAAATTCTTCAAGAGATGGGAATACCAGACCACCTGACCTGCCTCTTGAGAAATCTATATGCAGGTCAGGAAGCAACAGTTAGAACCGGACATGGAACAACAGACTGGATCCAAATAGGAAAAGGAGTACATCAAGGCTGTATATTGTCACCCTGCTTATTTAACTTATGTGCAGACTACATCATGAGAAATGCTGGGCTGGAAGAAGCACAAGCTGGAATCAAGACTGCTGGTAGAAATATCAATAACTTCAGATATGCAGATGACACCGTCCTTATGGCAGAAAGTGAACAGGAACTAAAAAGCCTGTTGATGAAAGTGAAAGAAGAGAGTGAAAAAGTTGGCTTAAAGCTCAACATTCAGAAAACGAAGATCGTGGCATCTGGTCCCATCACTTCATGGGAAATAGATGGGGAAACTGTGGAAACAGTATCAGACTTTATTTTTTTGTGCTCCAAAATCACCGCAGATGGTGATTGCAGCCATAAAATTAAAAGATGCTTACTCCTTGGAAGGAAAGATATGGCCAACCTAGATAGCATATTGAAAAGCAGAGATATTACTTTGCCAACAAAGGACTGTCTAGTCAAGGCTATGGCTTTTCCAGTGGTCATGTATGGATGTGAGAGTTGAACTGTGAAGAAAGCTGAAAAAAAAAAAAAGAAAGCTGAGCACTGAAGAATTGATACTTTTGAACTGTGTTGTTGGAAAAGACTCTTGGGAGTCCCTTAGACTGCAAGGAGATCCAACCAGTCCATCCTAAAGGAGGTCAGTCCTGGGTGTTCATTGGAAAGACTGATGCTGAAACTCCAATACTTTGGCCACTTCATGCAAAGAGTTGACTCATTGAAAAGACCCTGATGCTGGGAGGTATTGGGGGCAGGAGGAGAAGGGGACAAGAGAGGATGAGATGGTTGGATGGCATCACCTACTCGATGGTCATGAGTTTGAGTGAACTCTGGGAGTTGGTGATGGACAGGAAGGCCTGGCGTGCTGCGATTCATGGGGTCATAAAGAGTTGGACACGACTGGGCGACTGAACTGAACTGAACTGACAAGCATGGATGGGCTGATATGGCTTCCTGTCAATGAATAAATATTGTGGCTTCCTGTCAATGAATAAATATTGTGTCCTCAAAAATGTTCTAAAAGTTAAGGAAGATAAAGAATTTGAATCAAACTGGTTATAATTTATTAGGAAACTAATATTTACTAACCTGAAACAAGATTTATATTACATAAAATCTAAAATTCCAAGGAGTAAAAGAAATAATATTAAAGGGATCAGTAATGAAATAGATTGTTGTCCAACTATTCATTGCTCTTCATAACTGCTTCATAGATCCCTATTCATTATCAGGAGTTACTCAGTATTTCTATTGATAGAAATTATGCCTCACATTTTTTTAACTTAACCACGAAATATGCTTTGACCAGTGGAATGTGAGTAAATGTGATATTTATTATGTCAAAAACCAAAGCTTAAGTATTACTCCATGGTTTGGCTCAGTCTCTCTCTTATTTGGGTACTATCTATTCCAGGAACTTCCCTGATGGCTCAGATGGTAAAGCATCTGCCTACAATCCAAGAGACCCAGGTTCAATTCCTGGGTCGGGAAGACCTCCTGGAGAAGGAAATTGCAACCCACTCCAGTATTCTTGCTTGGAAAATCCCATGGATGGAAGAGCCTGGTGAGCTGCATTCCATGGCGTCGCAAAGAGTTGGACATGATTGAGTGACTTCACTTTCACTTTCTATTCCAGGAAATGAAGTAGAAGTGAAGTCTCTCAGTCATGTCTGACTCTTTGCGACCCCATGGACTATAACCTACCAGACTCTTCTATCCATGGGGTTTCCTAGGCAAGAGTACTGTAGTGGGTTGATATTTCCTCCTCCAAGAATACCAAGTCCTAGATAGAGTCTGCTTCATTCAGTCCCAGGCTAGAAAACATGGGGAGCAGAGCAGAACATCTGCCAACTTCCTGCCCTTACTGTAATATGAGCAAGACATGAATATTGTAAAGTTCTGATATTTTGACCCTGTTGTTTTTCCAGGACTTATAATTATTACTAGAGTCAGAGCGCTACTATAGCATATATAAAACTAAAATAGGGTGCTACTGACTTTGGGCCCAGTGTCAGGCAGTGTGGACATCATTAACAAAGCTTAGATAAATAACAATCCAAAGTTATTTCTGCTGAAATTTTGCTAAATCTATAACCTATTTTAAAGTTAGGTAGTGTATAAAATGAATTTGTTCCCCCTACACTGGTTATTTGGAGAAGGAAATGGCAACCCACTCTAGTATTCTTGCCTGGGGAATTCCATGGACAGAGGAGTCTGGCAGGCTATAGTCCATGGGGTCACAAAGAGTCGGACATGACTGAGCAACTATCACTCACTCACACTGGTTATTGGGCTTCTCAGGTGGCTCAGTGGTAAAGAATCAGCCTGCCAGTTCAGGAGATGCAGGAGATGTGGGTTCGAATCCTAGGTCAGGAAGATCCCTTGGAAGATGAAATGGCAACCTATCTCAGTATTCTTACCTGGAAAATCCCATGGACAGAGGAACCTGGTGGGCTACAGTCCATAGAGTTGCAAAGAGCTGGACACAAGTGAGCAACCAAGCACACAAGTAAACTGGTTATTAGCTGTGTTTTGCATGGTACCACAGAAAAGAGATGAATCTAAGAAAAAATTAGGCTACTGGCAGTAGGAGATGAAACAGACAAAGAATTCTCAAAATTCAGGACTTACAGGTTTGAAAGATGGATTCAATTGCAGTCATCAAACATAAACTTGAGAAAGGTCTGTGTCACAAAGTCTTAAGAGAAACATCAAATCAAGGCACGAGTTCCGGGGGAGGTGATCATCAAGCTGTTTGCTAAGAGGAGTTGCTAAGACTTCTCACTGACTTATGAGCAGAGAAAAGAGACAAAACTTGTGGTTCCCCTAAAGAACTGTTGAGGTCAAAATAGCTACCAAGAAGTCTAGACAAGAGACATGTCTCAAAAAGAATTGTGGGTGTGACTACTGGAACAAGAGCTGACTGAAATCACATAGCGAAAAGTCAAGTGTCTGAAAATTGTGCCTCCAAAAGTACCACAGCTTGGTTTAAAAAAAGACTAAAATGCAAAACAATCCTTAGCTTCTTAATTGTTCAATGACAGATACAGAAAGTTACTCAGCTTCCACCATGCTGATTCTCCCAGGTGCCTTTCTGAGGTGACCAAGGAGGGTAACAGAACAAAGGAGACACTCCAGGAAGGCAAAGTCTAAATTATGAGAAACAAGGATTGGTGATCAGTGACCAACAGAGGAGTGAATTAAACTGGGGGTTAATCAGGGAGTATTCCCTAAATTCCATGATGGTGGACCTTTACTGAGATATAGAGATTAATTGCCATTCAGTAAGGACTCCAAGCGTCTCTTCTTTTTCTTTGTATGACTGGGTATGTTTATTTGCTTAGAGTACTCCTGTTTCACCATAAAATATTTGGTGTGTATGAAGAATATTCTTGTATTATTTGCTCATATGTTTCTAAATCATAAGGAACTACATCTGGATCTGATTGAGATCATGAGATGTGGGACTTTGCATTTTATGCCTTAATTAAAGGCACTTGCTTTATACCTAGGGGAAGTATTGAGTGCCTTTTTTATGCAGGAGGAAAGCCAGTTATATCCCATCAAGAGTGCAGATTGGAGCAACTGGTGTTATTGTTTGAATTATCTGCTCTCTCCCCTCTAAGAGTACTATACAGTCCTATCTTCCAGAAAGTGGAGAATACTTTCCTACTTCAATGTAAGACATGTGGAAGTGGTTTGTTTTAGCCAATAAGATAAGAGTAGACACGTCATACAAGACAACAGTTCAAACCAAATCTTTGGGTACGTTTATGTAATTTATTTTAAACTCTTCCTTAAGAACAACATAGCCCAGATGTTGGTTAATCCTTCACAGTGTTTTCTGGAACTGATGCACAGGGCTAATCTGAGTTCAGTCAAATCCAGCCAAATTCAGCAGATCTCAATTAACCCAAAGCTGACCTGTAGCCTACCTTCTGCCAACCCTAGAGTTGATTTTACTATAGTAAAAAATTAATGTTTCCTATGGCAATAAAGAAATAAGGAAAAACTTCATATTTACAGGTAGGATTTAGCCATATTTTGGAGACTTGGCATCTGGATAACAAGAGGATGAAACAAAATATTTCTGAAGCAAAGGTCAGAGCAATTGCAAAGGTATAGAAGCAGGAATAAAATGGACTTGTTGGAGAAAGAATAAGGAAATTATTCTCATTATAGAAAAAAAGTTGAATGAGAAATAATAAGAAATGGACTAAAATTCTGAGCACATTGTTCAGATGTACCATCTCTGAGACTTTATGAATGGCATAGGGGATTAATACAGACAGCCTGTGCTATGGTCATATGTTTCTACCTTCTGTTGTCTCTATGGTTTGTATATATGTTGAAAATGCTTTCCTCTCAGAATGCTCCTAATTGTCACAAGATAAGACCTAGAAAAGCAAGTCTATTTTCAGGGTTCTCACTTTCCTATTATGGTTTGTTGAAACATATTTAAATCTTAATTTGTTAATGTAAAATTATTTAAGCTTTTATTGGCTCTGAATTTGCACCCTTAGGAATTAGTCACAATAATAATCTAAATGTAGAAAAAAGTAATAAAATGGCAAAAAGCATCATTTCATTTATCTCTATTATTTAACTGGATTTTAATTGTATAACAATTGAAGTAATAGTATCTTTTTCTGTAAGAGAATACCAGTGTCAGCTACTGAGAAAGTTGTCTTTGAACTATGTGACCTAATGCCCTGTGGTTGCCCAGCTACAGCCTTCAGTGACATTTCTTTTAATCCCAATGTCATCAGAGTCAACGTTTGGGGAACATGAGTTTATTTCAGAATAACAGATGAATATTGAAGCAATTTTTCTTGATTCCTTTATGAAAAAAATGATGATTTTCAGTTTAATTCATTAAAAAAATATTTCATGGATGACAGGTGGTCTACAATAGTGAAATGTGTTTGTTTTTATTTAACCTATGAAGTCCCTATGTCATTAAGTGATGGACTCATCTTCCAAATAATGGAATTTTATTTATTGGCATAAAGTAGAGTGTTAACCTTAGCAGATATTAAAGTATTTGACAATGTGGTTCAATTCAATAATCCAGTGATTTATTGAATCAATTGAGTTTTATTTTGTATTTAATTCTAACTGAGTGGCATAAGTTTCTTGGATTAAGATGTTACTTTACAGAAAAACAAGCCTTTTATATTTTCTTTCTTGTACACTGTAAATTTGAGATTGGCTTAGCAAGCCATGTTTGAAAGCCAATCATACTATCTGGATATTAAATCTCATATTTATGTAGTTATGCATTAAAAGTAATTTTTAGAACATTTACCTAAACTTTGAAAGTTGAAAATATAACCTAATTGGTTTAATTGACTTTGTACTATAAGATTTACATTTCATAGTAGCCTAACAAAGTGACATTAAAGTTTTTGGGAGACCTCCTACAAATGCCTGCCCTTGGCTCAAAACAGATATGTTTCCAGGAAACTAGATGTATGACTAACAGAATTCTGCTTTGCGTCTCCCTAATAACTGTTCACTCCTGTCTTTTTTTTTCCTAGAAGGAAATATATGGAACTCCAAGTATTATTATTTCTATTTAGTGTCTGGATGCTTATAAATTTTATAATTATAGCCTTATTAAAACATATGTCAAATACTTCAGGACTTTTCAAGTACTATTTTGAGACCCTTTAAAGTTTGTCCTTGGTTGTAGGATATATTATAGGCTCCATATTACCTCAGAGTGCCTTCAAATTTGTTCTTGGATCACTCTCCAGAAGAAATCCACACCAGGTACCCAGTCCCTTTGATGTTATTTTGGTTCCTTAAACTTTTCAAGCATCACAGACCTCCTAAGTGCTGTAACACCATTCTTTCACCTCTTTTGTCTATCCAATGTCAATCGAATCTTTATGTCTCAAGACTTAAGCCATTTTTCTTACGAAACTTTTTCTGAGGTCTCAGACTAGCTTCGCTGCCCCATTAAAAACTCACTCAAAAAAAGAGTATATGTTCCTTTCTAATATTTATATTCTAATCTTAATTTCTGCATTTATCGTTTTTTAAGGAAGGCATTGTTTTTTTAGATTAATTAATTTATTTTAATTGGAAGATAATTACTTTACAATATTGTGACGTTTTTTGCCATACATCAACATGAATCAGCCATGGGTACACATGATCCCCCTCATCCTGAACCCTCCTCCTACCTCCCTACCCACCCCATCCCTCTAGGTTGTTCCAGAGAACTGGCTTTGAGTGCCCTGTTTCATGCATATAACTTTCACTAGTCATCTATTTTACATATGGCAATATATATGTTTCAATGCTATTCCCTCAAGTCATCTGACCCTCGCCTTCTCTCACATAGTCCAAAAGTCTGTTCTTTACATCTGTGTCTCATTTGCTGCCTTGCATGTAGGATCATCATCACTGTCGTTCCAAATTCCATATATATGCAATAATACACTGTATTGATGTTTCTCTTTCTGACTCACTTCACTGTGTATAATAGGCTCCAATTTCACCCATCTCATTAGAACTTACTCAAATGTGTTCCTCTTTATAGCTGAGTAATGTTCCATTGTGTATATGTTTCACAGCTTCCTTATCCATTCGTCTGCCAATGAACATCTAGGTTACTTTCATGTCCTAGCTATTGTAAACAGTGCTGCAATGAACATTGGGTACACGCGTCTCTTTCAATTCTGGTTTCTTCCGTGTGTATGCCCAGCAGTGGGATTGCTGGGTTGTGTGGCAGTTCTAGATGGGGATGGGGATAGATGGGGAAATAATAATAGATGATATATCTAACCATACGTAAAATAGATGACTAGGTGAAACAATGATAGACTTTTGGACTATGTGAGAAAAGGCAAGGGTCAGGTGATTTGAGAGAATAGCATTGAAACATCTATATTACCACATGTAAAATAGATAACTAGTGAAAGATGGATGCATGAAGCAGGGCACTCAAAGTCAGTTCTCTGGGACAACCCAGAGGGATGGGGTTGGGAGGAAGGTGGAAGGAGCATTCAGGATGGGGGAGATAGATAGGTAAATGGGGAAACAATGGAAACAGTGACAGATTTTATTTTGGGGGACTCCAAAATCACTGCAGATGGTGACTGTAGCCATGAAATTAAAAGATGCTTGCTCCTTGGAAGAAAAGTTATGACCAACCTAGACAGCATATTAAAAAGCAGAGACATTACTTTGCTGACAAATGTCCATCTAGTTAAAGCTATAGTTTTTCCAGTAGTCATGTTTGGATATGAGATTCAGACCATCAAGAAAACTGAGCACCAAAGAATAGATGCTTTTGAACTGTGATGTTGGAGAAGACTCTTGAGAGTCCCTTGGACTGCAAGGAGATCCAACAAGTCCATCCTC
>NW_011494959.1:2648650-2660108 GCF_000754665.1 Bison bison bison | reverse complement strand
AAAGGAAAACAGTCCTGAATATTCATTGGAAGTACTGATGCTGAAGCTGAAACTCCAATACTTTGGCCACCTGATGTGAAGAACTGACTCATTTGAAAAGACCCTGATGCTGGGAATGACTGTGGAGGGAGGAGAAGGGAATAACAGGGGATGAGATGGTTGGATGGCATCACCAACTGGATGGCATGAGTTTGAGTAAGCCCCGGGAGTTGGTGATGGACAGGGAGCCCTGGTGTGCTGCAGCCCATGGGGTCGCAAAGAGATGGACACGACTGAACAACTGAACTGAACTGATGGTAGTTCTATTTCCAGTTTTTAAAGGAATCTCTACACTGTTTCGGAGAAGGCAATGGCACCCTACTCCAGTACTCTTGCCTGGAAAATCCCATGGATGGAGAAGTCTGGTGGGCTGCAGTCCATGGGGTCGCTAAGAGTAGGACACGACTGAGCAACTTCCCTTTCACTTTTCACTTTCATGCATTGGAGAAGGAAATGGCAACCCACTCCAGTGTTCTTGTCTGGAGAATCCCAGGGACGGGGGAGCCTGGTGGGCTGCCATCTCTGGGGTCGCACAGAGTAGGACACGACTGAACGACTTAGCAGCAGCAGCAGCAGCTACACTGTTTCCATAGTGGCTATACTAGTTTGCATTCCCACCACCAGTGTAACAGGGCTCTCTTTTCTCCACACTCTCTCCAGCATCTATTGTTTGCAGATTTTTTGATGGCAGTTATTCTGACTGGTAGCATATTACAACCTTGTGTGATCATTTTCAGTGTCCTATCTTTTTGACTTTTCATACTGTTCATGGGGTTTTCAAGGTAAGAATACTGAAGTGGTTTGCCTTTCCCTTCTCCAGTGGACCACATTTTGTCAGAACTCTCCACCATGACCCGTCCATCTTGGGTGCCCTACATGGCATGGCTCATAGTTTCACTAAGTTAGACAAGGCTGTGGTCCATGTGATCAGACTGGTTAGTTTTCTGTGATTGTGGTTTTCATTCTGTCTGCCTTCTGATGGAGAAGGAGAAGAGAGCTATGGAAGCTTCCTGATGGGAGAGACTGATTGAGGGGGAAACTAGGTCTCGTTCTGATGTGAAGGGCCATGCTCAGTAAAACTTTAATCCAGTTTTCTGTTGATGGACAGGGCTGTGTTCCATCCCAGTTATTTGACCTTGAGGCCAAACTCTTGTGGAGGTAATTTTAGATAACATTGACCTCTTTCAAAAGGTCCCATGCATGCACTGCTACACTCAGTGCCCCCAACCTTCAGCAGGCCACTGCTGACCCACGCCTCCACCGGAGACTCCTGGACATTCACAGGCAAGTCTGGGTCAGTGCCTTGTGGGGTCACTGTTCCTGTCTCCTGCATCCTAGTGCACACAAGGTTCTGTTTGTGCCCTCCCAGAGTCTATTTCCCAGTCCTGTGTAAGTTCTGGTGGCTCTATGGTGGGGTTAATGGTGACCTCCTCTCAAAGGTCTTATGCCATACCCAGGTCTACTGCTCCCAGAGGCCCTGCCCCTGCAGCAGTCCACTGCTGACATGTGCCGCTGCAGGAGACACTCAAACACAGTTCTGTCTCAGTCTTGGTGGGGTCTCTGGGTCCTGGAGTGCACCATGTATGTTTGAGCCCTCTGAGCATCTCTGTTGGGTTTGGAGTTTGATTCTAAATGTAGTTTCGCCCCTCCTACCATCTTGCTGGGGCTTCTCTGCCCTTGGACATGGGGTATCTACTCACAGTCGCTCCAGTCAACTGAACTGAACTGATTCTGACCGACATGAGATGACACCTCATTGTGGTTTTTGATTTGCATCTATGTAATAATAAGTAATTTTGAGTATTTTTTCATGTTTTTCTTAGACATCCATATGTCTTCTTTGGAGAAATGTCCCTGTAGTTCTTTGGCCCACTTTTTGCTTGGGTTGTTCATTTTTCTGCTATTGAGTTGCATGAGCTGCTTGTGTACTTTGTGCATTTATCTTTAAAACAAATAAATGGGGAAACAATGAAAATAGTGACAAACTTTCTTTGCTTGGGCTCCAAAATCACTGTGGACAGTGACTGCAGTCTTGAAATTAAAAGACACTTGCTCCTTTGAAGAAAAGCTATGACCAATTTAGACAGCGTATTAAAAAGCAGAGACATTACTTTGCCAACAAAGGTCTGTATAGTCAAAGCTATTGTTTTTCCAGTAGTCATGAATGGGTGTGAGAGTTGGACTGTGAAGACGGCTGAACACCAAAGAATTAATGCTTTTGAACTGTGGTATTGGAGAAGACTCTTGAGAGTCCCTTGGAGTGCGAGGAGATCAAACCAGTCAATCCTAAAGGAATTCAAGCTCCAATATTTTGGCCACCTGATGCAAAGAGTTGACTCATTAGAAAAGACCCTGATGTTGGGAAGGATGAAAGGCAGAAGGAGAAGAGGATGACAGAGGAAGAGATGGCTGGATGACATTTCCAATTCAATGGACATGAGTTTGAGCAAGCTCCAGGAGATGGTGAAGGACAGGGAAGCCTGGCATGCTGCAGTCCATGGAGCTGCAAAGAGCTGGACATGACTGAGCAACAATCTTTAAAACTATATTATGAGATAGAATGTTATGTTTGTCAATTCCTTCTTATTTATTTAAACCTGGGCAGAATAGCATGTGTAATTAATTCAGCTGACAGTAGTTATCTGAATTGGAGAAAATGTGTCCATGGCTGAAAGGAAAAGAATGCTAAACTCTAGAATTACAAAAACATGCATGACTCAGAAGAAGGTCTAGCACATAGAAAATAAATGTGATTAACTCTCCCAAGTATTTTTAGAATTATGTAAATGTCTTACTCCACTTGAGAATGATATTTTCATTGAATGCAAGCTCTTTATTTGCCCACTTTAATTGTACATCTAGACAGATATTTGGTAGCTGCGACATAAAGGTCAAATAAACTCCCTAACTTGTTTTTCAGCACTTTCAGCAGGTTTCCTGCAAGTTAAATGAAAGTATCAAATAAGAAATTGCAGTATCAGTTTTTTCTCCCTAATTATAACAGAATTTTTTATTACCATTTTGAGTGTTGCTATTTCATCGGCAATCTTGAAGTAGCTACTGCCTGATGCCTCTGGTAGAGGGAAAAAAGGTCATGGCTAACACTGTATTGGCATCTTGCCTTTGTCTAATCACAGCAGGAGCCATTGGTCTATGGAATGTTTAAAGAAAAGAAATTTGTGGCTTATATGATGATTGAGCAACTGTACAATACCCCAGTAGGGGGTTAATTAGAAATGAAAGGGCTTAAAATTTCTCTCAAAGCAGATCTCTTTGGGGAGGTCATTTTCAGAAAGCATCTCATTTATGCATCTCTGAAGTGCTTTTTAAAAAGCATATTCTTTTAACAAATGGAGAGTCAGCCAAAAATCAGGAGGATCAGAATAAGAAGAGACACATTAATGAATAAGAAGTGACTGTAACAATCCATTAGGAAACCTAGTAATTTCTGTCTGTTTAAATAGTGCCATTTGCCTATATTCTACCACTGATATTATAAAATAATACTAATTTTTATGGCAGGCATTTTGTAATTGCTTGTTTCAGTCATTTTTTCTGTTTATATTAAAGGACAAATATTATTCTTACATTAAATTATGTTCAGAGTAAGAGAGAATTATATAATTATCTGCAGAGGAAAACCAGTTAATTTTGTCCTACTTACATCATAAAATGGATGAGATACTGTTGAAACCATGAAAGAAAATGTGATGTTTCAGTGAAGACTCAAATGAATATAGGATCTTCTACTAGCCATAGAGAAAAGAAAAATAAAACATAAATTTACATAGTTTTTTTACACTCTGGTAGCTTATAGTCTAGTAGAAGATATGTAGTAGTTTCAAAAATCATTATAAGATAATAGGTGTCTTTTTTCTAGGTCCCCAAAAATGTCACCTCCATGATAACCTATGGATAACCCGAAGCCAAGTGTATTACTTCAGTAGTGGGGAGCCCTTGTATTGACAGTCTTCTGAGGGTCTCAGAAAGGAGACATCAATGGCAATATATTCAGAAGGTTTTGGAAATTTCACTTTTCTCCTTTTTCTTTGAGGATTCACTTTAGAAATTTATAATTTTAAGTACCTTCTTCTCTCTTTGAAATGTATATAAATCCTTTTGAAGACTAGATTGGCATTTTGTTGGTTTATAGCCTAGGGATGTCTTTCTCAAAAACTTGAAGATTGTTTCTTTGAAATGTAATCGTCAAGAGAGATAGCACCCCTAACTCCCAGTCTCTTTGGGAAGACAGGATGCCCTATTTCTGTGGGCATTTCACTCTGAGATGCTAAACTACTTCCTATCATAAATATATGATAAGTTTGTTTGTCTTTTGAATAAAGCTAATTAATTCACACAGATGGAGATCAGCGTAATAAGTCAAAGCTAAAATGAACTATGTGTGATAAATGGTGCTGTCAATTCTCTGACTTGAGGACTACTTATCACTTATCTTGAAAACCTGTAAGTAATAGGTCGTATCTGCATGCTTGTGTAAAAGTGTGAGACTTATCTTTGTCTTTGAAATCTCTTAGCAGATTGCTTGTAATGAACATCACACTCTGGTTTAATTAATGTTTACTCAATGATAAACCTGTTCTTTTTCTCTACTACCTCTGTGGAAAGAATTTCTGGGTTGGGAGACTTTGTTTTTAATTCTGTTTCCCAACACTGTTTGGGACTGGGCAAAATTTGTTCTGTAATAATTTAAGATTGGTGGGCACAGGGAGAGAAAGGTTTTAAGTGAATCTTGAAAAGTAAAGATTTATTTGTTCAGCTAAATATTATTCTGAGAAGGAGCTATGAGTAAGTAGCATAGTCCATTGTTCAGATAAACAGATTTTTAGTAAGTTCCTAAAGCAATGAATAAAATTACTATAACTTCATTTCCATGGATAAATTTTTTCTGGAGTATTCAATTCATGTTAATTGCAGGCAACAGAATATTAAATTCATGTTAGTGTAAAAAACAAGCTGTGGGGCTGTAAATGGTTTTAATTCTCATGTGGAAACTTGCCATTTCAATGATATAAGCCAACTGTTGTTGGTGTTCAGAATAAAGAGGCATCATATTTTAGTTGTGACAAGAGAAGGCATGTTCATGATTCTTGTAATTCATGACTGCTTGAAGACAAGAAAGAATTTCAATAAAAGGGCATGAGTAGCAAAGATGTTCTAGCTAGGATTGATTGAATAGGATACAGAACTATCATCTTGGGTAAAGCAAGGGAACCTGAATATGTAGCTCCATTGATAAGTAGCCAGAGATGAGGCTGAGAGAAAAATAGGGGAGAGATTCAGAGGAACTGATTGTTGACGTTAGGTTTCTACTTGGTAGGAATCAGGGAAAGAAAATCAAATTCATCACTGATTTAATAAAGACATGTCAATTCAGTGATATCTCTAGAGAAAATATAACAGCTAGAAGGTTTTAGAAACAAGATATATTATTATTATTGACTTTAATTATCCAGTATCAAAAGATGTCTGGGACTTCCCTGGCAGTCCAGCAGTTAAGACTTTGCCTTCCATTTCAGGGCATGCAGGTTTCATCCCTGGTTCATGCCTCCTGACCAAAAAATAAACATACAAATTCAGTAAAATGACCTGAATTTTAAAAAGTCTTTTAAAAAGAGCATTCATTAAAAAATAAAAACATGAAAAAAATGTCTGGAGCAGTAGGTTCAAGGGTTATATTGAATGTACCTCAGCTTCTCAACCATTCTAGGTCATCTTCATAGTATTCTCTTGTTCACAACAATCCTATAGATCAGGCATCACATACTCACATGACCAAGTCCAATCCAGAAAATAAAAAGGTGACTTTCTCTTAGTCATTTTTTCCTTTCTTTTTAATCAGGAAGATATACCTTTCAGGAAATCCTCCAGAAGACTTCAGATAAGATCAGAATGGACAAGACTAGGAAACATACTCAGAATCTTGTTGCAAGGAAGGAATATGAAAGTAGGTGGAAAGAAAGAAGAGGGGAAAATTACTCCAGTACAGTTTTCAATTTACATATACATTCAAAAATGAAAAAAAGATCAATTTTGCCTCTAGAACTGACACAAGTGATAGGCAATTTAATGGTACAGTTAAGATAAGACAGAAACAAATGATAATGAATACATAAAATGTCAGGAGACTCGTGGTACTAGGTTAACTAGGAAGAGGGTGGGAAGATTTGGGAAAATGGCATTGAAACATGTAAAATATCATGGATGAAACGAGAAAAAAAAAAAAAAGAAAACAATCAAGGTATAACCCAGTCTCATGTTGTATTGTGGCGTACATTCCAGAACATCAAAGTAATTAATTTTGAAAAAATGAAACTATAAACTAGACATGAGAATGTTTTTTTTCCTTTGAGATAAGATTATATTAAAGCATAAAATCAATAATGCAAAGGAAAAGAGATCATAAATAAAAAGTATATAGTACAAACTTCATGACAAAAATAAAGCATCAGAAAAAATTGTAGAAGAAAATGTTTTCAAAATATTTGTCTTTTATGAATGCTTATGTACGATTACTAATTTAGAAAGTTTTTACCTGATTATTTTTAAAACACATATAAATGACCCCTAAATGGGTAAAGAACAGAAAGAGAAAAAAATAAAAAGAAAAAGTTGTGAGAAGAAAGTTACTAATAATCAAGAACTGCAAATTTGAGCACAGTAGTACTTCCTACCATATGTCAGAAAACGATAAAAATGAGTATATAAGAGATGTTAAGAATGTTGGAAAAATAGTCTTTCATATTTCATCAGATGAAGCAAGTGATGAAAACACGCCTCATCTGTAAAAGATGGTTTGGTAATATATATATCAAGATATAAAAATCTGTTTTTGACTTAGTATTATAGATTATAGATACTGAGTAATCCTGTTATGAAAGTATTGTTTTGTATACATGATATATAGTAACCTGTGTCATTTGGACAAGCCTATGGAGTAGGAAAGAAAGGCAATGCCAAGAAATTCTCAAACTACCACACAATTGCACTCATCTCACACGCTAGTAAAGTAAGGCTCAAAATTCTCCAAGCCAGGCTTCAGCAATACGTGAACCATGAACTTTCTGATGTTCAAGCTGGTTTTAGAAAAGGCAGAGGAACCAGAGATCAAATCACCAACATACGCTGGATCATCAAAAAAGCAAGAGAGTTCCAGAAAAACATCTATTTCTGCTTTATTGATTATGCCAAAGCCTTTGACTGTGTGGATCACAATAAACTGTGAAACATTCTGAAAGAGACGGGAATACCAGACCACCTGACCTGTGTCTTGAGAAATTTGTATGCAGGTCAGGAAGCAACAGTTAGAACTGGACATGGAACAACAGACTGGTTCCAAATAGGAAAAGGAGTACATCAAGGCTGTATATTGTTACCCCGCTTATTTAACTTATATGCAGAGTATGGCATGAGAAACGCTGGGCTGGAAGAAGCACAAGCTGGAATCAAGATAGCCTGGAGAAATATCAATAACTTCAGATATGCAGATAATACCACTCTTTTGGCAGAAAGTGAAGAGGAACTAAAAAGCCTCTTGATGAAAGTGAAAGTGGAGAGTGAAAAAGTTGGCTTAAAGCTTAACATTCAGAAAACTAAGATCATGGCATCTGGTCCCATCACTTCATGGGAAATAGATGGGGAAACAGTGGAAACTGTCAGACTGTATTTAGGGGGGCTCCAAAATCACTGCAGATGTTGACTGCAGCCATGAAATTAAAGGACACTTACTCCCTGGTAGGAAAATTATGACCAACCTAGATAGCATATTCAAAAGCAGAGACATTACTTTGCCAACAAAGGTCCGTCTAATCAAGGGTATAGTTTTTCCAGTGGTCATGTATGGATGTGAGAGTTGGACTGTGAAGAAAGCTGAGCGCTGAAGAATTGATGCTTTTGAACTGTGGTGTTGGAGAAGACTCTTGAGAGTCCCTTGGACTTCAAGGAGATCCAACCAGTCTGTTCTGAAGGAGATCAGCCCTGGGATTTCTTTGGAAGGAATGATGCTAAAGCTGAAACTCCAGTACTTTGGCCACCTCATGTGAAGAGTTGACTCATTGGAAAAGACTCTGATGTTGGGAGGGATTGGGGGCAAGAGGAGAAGGGGACAACAGAGGACGAGCTGGCTGGATGGCATCACTGACTTGATAGACGTGAGTCTGAGTGAACTCTGGGAGTTGGTGATGGACAGGGAGGCCTGGCGTGCTGCAATTCATGGGGTTGCAAAGATTCGGACATGACTGAATGAATGAACTGAACTGAACTGATGGAGTAGGAATCATTATTAATCTTTTCTACAGATGAGAAAACTACAGCCCTGTGGGAAGAAATAAGCTCAGGGACACAGCTGATAAGGCTTTGGGCCAGATTTCAAAACTGTGGTGTCTGTCTCAACAGGTCACATACATAAATATCACATACCTTGTTTCTCTCCTTTAAATAATCTTATGTAAAGAAACATAGAAGAGGAACTAAAGAGCCTCTTGATGAAAGTGAAAGAGGAGAGTGACTAAGTTGGCTTAAAGCTCAACATTCAGAAAACAAAGATCATGGCATATGGTCCAATCACTTCATGGCAAATATATGGGGAAATAACGGAAGCAGTGAGATACTTTATTTTTGTGGGCTCCAAAATCACTGCAAATGATGACTTCAACCATGAAATCAAAAGATGCTTGCTCCTTGGAAGAAAGCTATGACCAAATCAGACAGCATATTAAAAAGCAGAAACATTACTTTGCCAACAAAAGTCTGTCTAGTCAAAGCTATGGTTTTCCTAGTAGTCACATATGGATGTGAGAGTTGGACCATAAAGAAAGCTGAGGGCCAAAGAATTGATGCTTTAAACTGTGAGTGTCCCTTAGAACTGCAAGGGGATTCAACCAGTCCATCCTAAAGGAGATTAGTCCTGAATATTCATTTGAAGGACTGATGCCAAAGCTAAAATTCCAATACTTTGGCCACCTGATGCAAAGAACTGACCTAGTGGAAAAGACCCTGATTCTGGGAAAGGTTGAAGGCGGGAGAAGCGGACGACAGACAATGAGATGGTTGGATGCTATCACCGACTTGATGGACAAGAGTTTGAGTAAGCTCTGGGAGTTGGTGATGGACAAAGAAGCCTGGAATGCTGCAGTCCATGGGATCACAAAGAGTCAGACACAACTGAGCGACTGAAGTGAACTGAACATAAAGAAATAGAGAAATTTTAAAGGTGTATGTCAATACATTTGCATAAATACTTTTTAAGTAGTTACAACTTTCAGATGAAATAAGCATCCAAACACGAATTTTGCTAAAAATGTTTGCATTTCTCAAAATTGGCAGCGATGATTTTTTGCTTCTGGTGGGCAATTAGACACACTCATATTCTTTACTTTAGAGATTCTTAAGTAAATGACAAAATTCGTGTTCTGAAAATGTCTCATCTGTAGCTATTTTATTTTAATTTGAGTAACAGTTTGGCGAATTCTTGACAGTATCTGAAGAAGCATGGATTTCTGGGCCAGAGGATGTAGGTAGGATGGAGTGCTCAGATTGTAGGACTGCTTGGGGACTATCTTACTTTCCACCTTCTTCCTATCTCCCATAAAGAAAGTGAAAGTGTTGGTTGCTCAGTCGTGTCCAACTCTTTGCAACCTCATGGACTGAATCCCACAAGGCTCCGCTGTCCATGGAATTCTCCAGGCAAGAATACTGGAGTGGGTTGTCATTTTCTTCTCCAGGGGATCTTCCCAACTCAGGGGTCAAACCCAGGTCTCCTGCATTGCAGCTGTATTCTTTACCATCTGAGCCACTCTGTTTCCCATTGACAGCCAAAATAGTCCCTTGCAAAGTGCTATATTTGTGCTTTTTTCTATTCAGAAAGTATGTTGTTGTGTAGTCATTTCAAGTAGAGATCATGGACTGAACCTGTTTTTTTGCCTAGTCTGTTCATTAGTCTCTGTGTTAACTTTACCTTCTCTTAGGCAAAGGATAGATGGTTTAAATATAGATAGATAGATAGATAGATGATAGGCCATATAGCTCGTAATGGCTACAGAGGTGGAGGGTTCAGCCCTTGAGGTCATAAAGGACCTGAGATGGCTTCCTACCCAGCACCAGACTTCTGAAACAGGGAAACTGAGGACATGTCAGGAGTGTCTGAAATAGCCTGGACCAGCCAGAGGATATAGGCTCTAAGGATGAGCTAAAGGAGAGAGATCAGTTAAATGAAAACATGAACTATGGGGTCATTGGACCATATGCCCTTGGCATGGAGTGTTGTGAGAAACTTGAAATCTCAGAAACTACTGTGGACAGAGGGACAGAAAAATTCTAGCCGGGATGTTTTGAGTTACATTAGTCCTTGGTATCGGAGAAGGCAATGGCACCCCACTCTACTAGGCTGCAGTCCATGAGATCGCTAAGAGTCGGACATGACTGAGCGACTTCACTTTCACTTTTCACTTTCATGCATTGGAGAAGGAAATGGCAACCCACTCCAGTGTTCTTGCCTGGAGAATCCCAGGGACGGGGGAGCCTGGTGGGCTGCCATCTATAGGGTTGCACAGAGTCAGACACGACTGAAGCGACTTAGCAGCAGCAGCTGCAGCAGCAGTCCTTGGTATAGGGACCTATGAAAGGTTTTCAGGTATGAAAAACAACAGAAACAAAAACCCAGAAAATATTTGCCATGAAGGTGCTTAAGAAAACAATGAGAGTAACAACAACAAAAAAAGTGCTAAAGATATAGCTCACACAAAAATCAGGATGGAATATTCTGGAGAAAGTAAAGCATCTCTTCATTGTGGATTTAATTTATGCTTTTCTGACTGGTGGAGAATTCTACTTCATCCTTGAGTATCTCAGCAGAGGAGAATTATTTATGCAATTAGAAAAAAAGAGGAAATATTTATGTAACACACAACCTGCTTTATTGGCAGAAATCCCCATGGCTTTTGGACATTTACATCAAAAAGTGACTATCTACAGACACCTGAAGCCAGAGAAAGTCATACTTATTCACAAGGTCATGGGAACTAAGAATTTGGACTATTCAAAAAATGTATTCATGGTGGAACAGTCACACACACATTTTGTGGAACAGTAGTATAGATAACCCCTGAAATATTGATGAGAAGTGGCCATAGTAGAGCTGGGGATTGGTGGAATTGGGGAGCGTTAATATAGGACATGTTGACTGGAGCATCTCCTTAACTTGGGAGAAGAGAAAGAAATGTCCTCAAGTGTAAACTCGATTTTCTTACCTCATACAAGAAGCCAGAGATCTGATTAAAAAGCCACTGAAAAGAAATGCTGCTTCTTGTCTTGGAGCTGGTCTTGGAGATGCTGGAGACATTCAAGCTCATCCATGCTTCATATGCATTAACTGGGCAAGAATTGCTGACTGTAAGGAGGAGCT